>NW_027008465.1:0-45000 GCF_036934945.1 Oncorhynchus masou masou | reverse complement strand
CAGAGATTTACCATTAATAAATTAAATTGTTTTATTTATTTAGATACCTGGATATTTATTTAGATACCTGGATATATTTATTTAGATACCTGGATATTTATTTAGATACCTGGATATTTATTCAGATACCTGGATATTTATTTATTTACCTGGATATTTATTTAGATACCTGGATATTTATTTATTTACCTGGATATTTATTTAGATACCTGGATATTTATTTAGATACCTGGATATTTATTTATTTACCTGGATATTTATTTAGACACCTGGATATTTATTTATTTACCTGGATATTTATTTAGATACCTGGATATTTATTTACCCCATTTTAGGGTATCAAAAAGTGTTCGGACAACATTCACTTATATGTGTATTAAAGTAGTTTAGTCCCATATTCCCAGCACGCAAGGACGACATTAACCTTATGACTGTCCAGGAAAATAAATAGTTACATTTATTGCATTTTAAACACTTGTTGCAGGGTGCAGAAAGAAATGTGCAGGTTCTTAATGATATTGTACAGATTTTGTCATCACGCGAAGAGAACATTTTGTCATGACGGTAAGAGAACATTTTGTCATGATGGTAAGAGAACATTTTGTCATGACGGTAAGAGAACATTTTGTCATGACGCTAAGAGAACATTTTGTCATGACGCTAAGAGAACATTTTGTCATGATGCTGAGAAAACAGTTTGTCATGATGTGAAGAGAACATTTTGTCATAACGCTAAAAGAACATATTGGCATGACGCTAAGAGAACATTTTGTCATGACGCTGAGAGAACATTTTGTCATGACGCTGAGAGAACATTTTGCCTTTTTAAAGCACATTCTCTGCAATTCCACACTGTTTGCTATGGTGCAGAACATTTTTATAGGCTTCAAATGTGGTAGTCTTGCCCGGGAAGTCTCGTAGTGTGTGTGTTTTTATGTTTATATTACCTGTATTTAACTAGGCATGTCAGTTAAGAACAAATTCTTATTTACAATGACGGCCTAGGGACAGTGGGTTAACTGTCTGTTCAGGGGGCAGAACAACAGTTTTTGACCTTGTCAGCTCGGGGATTCAATCTTGCAACCTTTTGGTTTCTAGTCCAACGCTCTAACCACTAGGCTACCCTGCTCTAACCACTAGGCTACCCTGCCATACGCACACACACACACACAGGCTAGGTAGCCTAGCCTAGTGCGTGTGTGTGTGCGTGCGTTCGTGTGTGTGTGTGTCAGTGGGGTGATGTATGGTCTGTTACCGAATGTCTCTCAGTGTGTGTGTCTGCGCGTGTCAGTGACTTATGTGATGATCTATACCGTGTGTGTATGTGTGTTTGTGTGTGTGTGTGTGTGTGTGTGTGTGTGTGTGTGTGTGTGTGTGTGTGTGTGTGTGTGTGTGTGTGTGTGTGTGTGTGTCAGTGGCGTGATGTATGGTCTATACCGGATGTCTCTCAGTATCCTCACATTCATTAACACTAGTTAATGCTGATCCCGCCGGCTGGGCATCAATTCCCTTTATCTACCTACAACTCAGCACTGTGACAGTCTCCTCAGGTTCCCAGCTAGCACCAACCACATCATGGTCAGCACCCTGGATCCCAGCTAGCACCAACCACATCATGGTCAGCACCCTGGAACCCAGCTAGCACCAACCACATCATGGTCAGCACCCTGGATCCCAGCTAGCACCAACCACATCATGGTCAGCACCCTGGAACCCAGCTAGCACCAACCACATCATGGTCAGCACCCTGGATCCCAGCTAGCAGCAACCACATCATGGTCAGCACCCTGGATCCCAGCTAGCACCAACCACATCATGGTCAGCACCCTGGATCCCAGCTAGCTCCAACCACATCATGGTCAGCACCCTGGATCCCAGCTAGCACCACCCACATCATGGTCAGCACCCTGGATCCCAGCTAGCACCAACCACATCATGGTCAGCACCCTGGATCCCAGCTATCACCAACCACATCAAGGTCAGCACCATGGATCCCAGCTAGCACCAACCACATCATGGTCAGCACCCTGGATCCCAGCTAGCACCAACCACATCATGGTCAGCACCCTGGATCCCAGCTAGCTAGCACCAACCACATCATGGTCAGCACCCTGGATCCCAGCTAGCTAGCACCAACCACATCATGGTCAGCACCCTGGATCCCAGCTAGCACCGACCACATCATGGTCAGCACCCTGGATCCCAGCTAGCACCAACCACATCATGGTCAGCACCCTGGATCCCAGCTAGCACCAACAACATCATGGTCAGTACCCTGTTTTTTCCTTCTTTTTTTACCTTTATTTTACTAGGCTATTCAGTTAAGAACAAATTCTTATTTTCAATGACGGCCTAGGAACAGCGGGTTAACTGCCTGTTCAGGGGCAGAACGACAGATTTGAACCTTGTCAGCTCGGGAACTTGCAACCTTTCGATAGAAAATGAGCAACATGGCTAGATATGTTTGTTTCAAATACAGACCAGAGAGACCAGAGACCAGAGAGACCAGACACCAGAGAGACCAGACACCAGAGAAACCAGACACCAGAGAGACCAGAGAAACCAGAGAACAGAGAGACCAGAGACCAGAGAGACCAGACACCAGAGAAACCAGAGACACCAAAGAAACCAGAGACCATAGACCAGAGAGACCAGAGAGACCAGACACCAGAGAGACCAGACACCAGAGAGACCATAGACCAGAGAGACCGGAGACCAGGAGACCAGAGACCAGAGAGACCAGACACCAGAGAGACCAGACACCAGAGAAACCAGAGACCATAGACCAGAGAGACCGGAGTGACCAGAGAACAAAGAGACCAGAGAAACCAGACACCAGAGAGACCAGATACCAGAGAAACCAGACACCAGAGAGACCAGAGAAACCAGAGACCAGAGACACCAGAGAGACCAGAGAAACCAGACACCAGAGAGACCAGACACCAGAGAGACCAGACACCAGAGAAACCAGAGACACCAGAGAGACCAGAGAAACCATAGACCAGAGAGACCAGAGAGACCAGAGAGACCAGAGAAACCAGAGACACCAGAGAGACCATAGACCAGAGAGACCAGAGGCCAGGGAGACCAGAGACCAGAGAGACCAGACACCAGAGAGACCAGACACCAGAGAAACCAGAGACCACAGACCAGAGAGACCGGAGAGACCAGAGACCGGAGAAACCAAAGACCAGAGAGACCAGAGAGACCAGAGAGACCAGAGAGACCAGAGAGACCAGACACCAGAGATACCAGAGACACCGGAGAAACCATAGACACCAGATATACCAGAGAGACTAGAGAAACCAGAGACCAGAGACCAGAGAAACCAGAGAAACCAGAGACACCGGAGATACCAGAGACACCGGAGAAACCAGAGAAACCAGAGACCAGAGAGACCAGAGAAACCATAGACAAGAGAGACCAGAGACCAGAGAGACCAGAGAAACCAGAGCCACCAGAGAAACCATAGACAAGAGAGACCAGAGAGACCAGGGGGACCAAAGAAACCAGAGACCATAGAACAGAAAGACCAGAGAAACCAGAGACCATAGACCAGAGAGACCAGAGAAACCAGAGACCAGAGAGACCAGAGAAACCAGAGACTATAGACCATAGAGACCAGAGAAACCAGAGACCAGAGAGACCAGAGAAACCAGAGACCAGAGAGACCAGAGAGACCAGAAAAACCAGAGACCAGAGAGACCGGAGAAACCAGAGACCAGAGAGACCAGAGACCAGAGACACCAGAGAATCCAGAGACCAGAGAGACCAGAAAACCAGAGACCAGAGAGACTGGAGAAACCAGAGACCAGAGAGACCAGACAACAGAGAAACCAGAGACCAAAGCGACCAGAGAAACCAGAGAGACCAGAGACCAGAGAGACCAGAGAAACCAGAAACCATAGACCAGAGAGACCAGAGAAACCAGAGACCTTAGACCAGTGAGACCTTACACAAGAGAGATCAGAGAGACCAGAGGTACCAGAAAGACCAGACACCAGACCAGAGGTACCAGAGAGACCAGGGGGACCAGAGAGACCAGACACTAGACCAGAGGTACCAGAAAGACCAGACACCAGACCAGAAATACCAGACACCAGACCAGAGGTACCAGAAAGACCAGGCACCAGACCAGAGGTACCAAAGAGGCCAGTGAGACCAGGGGACCAGAGAGACCAGACACCAGACCAGAGGTAGCAGATAGACCAGACACCAAACCAGAGAGACCAGACACCAGACCAGAGAAACCAGACACCAGACTAGAGATACCAGAGATACCAGAGGTACCAGAAAGACCAGGCACCAGACAAGAGGTACCAAAGAGGCCAGTGAGACCAGGGGACCAGAGAGACCAGACACCAGACCAGAGGTACCAGAAAGACCAGACACCAAACCAGAGATACCAGACACCAGACCAGAGATACCAGACACCAGACCAGAGGTACCAGAAAGACCAGACACCAGACCAGAGGTACCAAAGAGACCAGCGAGACCAGGGGACCAGAGAGACCAGACACCAGACCAGAGGTAGCAGAAAGACCAGACACGAAACCAGAGAGACCAGACACCAGACCAGAGATACCAGACACCAGACTAGAGATACCAGAGAGACCAGAGGTACCAGAAAGACCAGAGATACCAGACACCAGACCAGAGGTACCAGAAAGACCAGAGGTACCAGACACCAGACCAGAGATACAGTAGAGAACAGAGGTACCAGAAAGACCAGACACCAGACCAGAGATACCAGTCACCAGACCAGAGGTACCAGAGAGACCAGACACCGGACCAGAGGTACCAGAGAGACCAGAGGTACTAGACACCAGACCAGAGGTACCAGAGAGACCAGAGGTACCAGACACCAGACCAGAGGTACCAGAGAGACCAGGAGGACCAGAGAGACCAGGGGGACCAGAGAGACCAGAGGTACCAGTGAGACCAGAGGTACCAGTGAGACCAGAGAGACCAGAGAGACCAGAGAGACCAGGGGGACCAGAGAGACCAGGGGGACCAGAGAGACCAGGGGACCAGAGACACCAGAGAGACCAGGGGGACCAGAGGTACCAGAGTACCAGAGAGACCAGAGAGACCAGGGGGCCAGAGAGACCAGAGAGACCAGGGGGACCAGAGAGACCAGAGAGACCAGGGGGACCAGAGAGACCAGAGAGACCAGGGGGACCAGAGAGACCAGAGAGACCAGGGGAACCAGAGAGACCAGAGAGACCAGGGGGACCAGAAAGACCAAGACCAGGGGGACCAGAGAGACCAGGGGGACCAGAGAGACCAGGGGAACCAGAGAGACCAGAGACCAGACACCAGACCAGAGAGACCAGGGGGACCAGAGATACCAGGGGGACCAGAGAGACCAGGGGGACCAGAGAGACCAAGGGGACCAGAGAGACCAGGGGGACCAGAGAGACCAGGGGGACCAGAGAGACCAGGGGACCAGAGACCAGAGATACCAGGGGGACCAGAGAGACCAGGGGGACCAGAGAGACCAGGGGGACCAGAGAGACCAGAGATACCAGGGGGACCAGAGAGACCAGGGGGACCAGAGAAACCAGAGACCGGACACCAGAGAGACCAGGGGGACCAGAGACCAGAGAGACCACTTTACTGCATTTGGAGAGGTAGTTTGCTCAATTTAGATCTATGCTCTTAAGTTTTGAGACTCGGGGTGACCTTCATAGCCTCACGTCTCACTGGACTGGATCTGAGTAGACTAGATTGAAGTGGAGGATTATTTAACCAGGTCACGTTAATTCCATAGAACGACAAGGATTAGCCCTATCAAATCAAGTGGAACTTACTTTAAGATCATACTTCAATGTCCAAACAAGGAGTTGCAGAAAGGAATTAGATCAAGAAAATAAATAAATATATGACTAGCTATCCGTTTCGTTAGCGTGCTTAATAACAAAGTGAGGAGAGGCTTTCTGTTGGCCGTGTAGATGATAGAGCAATAGATGAGTCATCGTTATGTTAAATTACAGGAATAGCTAGTATTGATAAGCATAACAAACAACACAATGTAAATACTGTTTCTATGTTTTAACAGAAGACAAGACACGCCCAGTAGAGCCCTGTCATACCTACTGATAAAGCTCTTCGTATCGACTATGTTGCGTACCGATGATTGAAAACCAGACTTGACGATATAAGCTTTTCACATAGCATAATAACATGTGGTATACTATCTAACCGCCACCTACCGCATTAGAAATATGTCAGACAACATGTGGTATACTCTTTAACCACACCTACCGCATTAGAAATATGTCAGGCAACATGTGGTATACTCTCTAACCACCACCTACCGCATTACAAATATGTCAGACAACATGTGGTATACTCTCTAACCACACCTACCGCATTAGAAATATGTCAGGCAACATGTGGTATACTCTCTAACCACACCTACCGCATTAGAAATATGTCAGACAACATGTGGTATACTCTCTAACCACACCTACCGCATCAGAAATATGTCAGATTGTCTCCATTTAACTCTATTTTCTGTGTGTCGCACAAGGTGACGTAATATGAGAAATACACTTTGATTTGATTTACAGTAAGTGACAGAACTAATTGTAGTTACTGTAAACCAAATCAAAGTGCATTTGGCACATGCACAGGATACAGCTAAGTGAACACTGTATAATGAAATGCTTAGTTTTACATCTTGTAATGCATTGATTCATATATCCTGTCCGCTCTCCTCCTCCTCCTCCTACTCATCTTCCTCACCTTCTTCCTCTTACCTCCTCATCTTCCTCCTCCTCTTCCTCCTCATCTTCCTCCTCCTCTTCCTCTTCCCCCTGCTCTTCCTCCTCACCTTCCTCCTCATCTTCCTCCTCACCTTCCTCACCTTCCTCCTCCTCTTCCTCCTCATCTTCCTCCTCCTCTTCCTCTTCCCCCTGCTCTTCCTCCTCACCTTCCTCCTCATCTTCCTCACCTTCCTTCTCTTCCTCCGCCTCTTCCTCCTCATTTTCCTCCTCCTCTTCCTCTTCCCTCTGCTCTTCCTCCTCACCTTCCTCCTCATCTTCCTCACCTTCCTTCTCTTCCTCCGCCTCTTCCTCCTCATCTTCCTCCTCCTCTTCCTCTTCCCCCTGCTCTTCCTCCTCACCTTCCTCCTCATCTTCCTCACCTTCCTTCTCTTCCTCCGCCTCTTCCTCCTCATTTTCCTCCCCCTCTTCCTCCTCATTTTCCTCCTCCTCTTCCTCCTCCACCTCCTCCTCCTCCTCCCCCCCTCCTCCTCTTTCCCCTCCACCTCCTCCTCCTCCTCCCCTCCTCCTCTTCCTCCTCCACCTCCTCCTCCTTCTCCTTTGCTCCAGACCTGTTATGTACGTGCTGAGCAGTGAGACAGAAAGTGTTGCTAACAGCACCTGTGCACTACAGGTGAGGAACAATACAAATGACAGCTCACATCACCACCAACATCATTTCTGCTCGGCCTCCCTGCCTCCGCAGTGGTCCCCAGAAGGCTGTGAGACAGACGCAGAGGGCAAAGTGTGGAGGAGGGCGGGGGGGGGGGGGACTTTCTTTGGACAGAAAACCTGTCCTTGTGACTAACAATGTGCCCGAACCTGACAAATATATTACCATACTCCGACCTTAGGGCTTCTTTGGAAAAAGATAGTTTAACTTCTAAGCCAAACATTTTAGAACTGTGAAAGAACTGTTACCATATTTGTATGTACCAGGGGTGTCTTGTAGAATGTGGTCAGACTATGTTCACTCTGACATATATAATGTTTGGAGAGGTTTGTGTGACAGCAGTTGTCCGTTAATTAGACTGTTTTATTCTCACACACACACACACACACACACACACACACACACACACACACACACACACACACACACACACACACACACACACACACACACACACACACACACACACACACACACACACACACACACACACACAGTAAGTAGTTTGTATGGACTGGAGTGGGCTAGTGTTTAGCTTTGTTGATTATTAATTAAAAGCGACAGAGATGGAATGAATGAGAGTCATTATCTAAATGTTTATCCCTGCTAACCTTCCTTGCTCTGTGAATTAATTTCTGCATATCAGATAAACTTATCTTCTCTCACCAGCTGTTTACTGAGAATAGTTGGAGGGAATCATTTAGAATGTTTATAGTAATTATCGATCATTCTAGAATGTTGTTTGTTACTTTGTTACTTCGTTAATCTCAAGACATCGAGCGTTGCGTTCACATTCTTTCACATGGTTTCTTTTTGCAGATTGCTGTAATTATTTAGATTATTATAAATACACTAGATGATGCCCATACAGCAGACAATCAATAATATTCACTGCTGAAATATTTATTTGGGATAATAGCTTTTATAAGATTTGTATTACTAGGACAAGCACAGTGCAGATGTCATCAGTAATTATTTAAAAGCAATTAAGATATTGCTTATAGCATGACAGTTGATTTCCCTCAAGTATTCTATGAATGTAATCACTCAATCCTGAAAAAATCAGAGTAGATGGATTTTGGCTCTAATTATGAAAATAGCATCGCATTGTGCCGATGTGATTGTCTCAAACTGAGCTGTAACATTGTATTCAGAATGAGAGTTTTTATCATCACATTGGAATGTTCATGGACAATTACAGAAGTTATTCTTGTCTGTGTTAATGACTGCTAATTCTTGCTGAATCAGAAGTTTTGTTTCCATGCTAGAGAGACAGAGAGAGACCATTAGATGTAAACGATAAAATTGTAATTGCCAGCAGAAGATGGATAGCCTTTAGATTCAACATGTAATTACTGTGGCCTACAGCTACTGGTGGGCCAAGTTAACAGGTTATTTAGAATGATGTACCACATGCTGTAGCTGGTGGGCCAAGTTAATAACGGGTTAATCGGAATGATGTACCACATACTGTTGCTGGTGGGCCAAGTTAATAATGGGTTAATCACATCACATATACAGTACCACATACTGTAGCTAGTGGGCCAAGTTAATAACGGGTTAATCACATCACATATACAGTACCACATACTGTAGCTGGTGGGCCAAGTTAATAACGGGTTAATCACATCACATAAACACATATATGATCATGAAGATACATGGCAAATGTGGAGATTGTCTCATACCATCAAACTACATCAGACATATGTTTAGTAAATCTTTGATATTGACTGATGGACACTAATTGACAAATTTCTCTAGCTTTGATATCAGTCTTGTCAGGGGATGAATTCACAAAGACTCTCTCAGTAGGAGAGTTTATCTACGATCAGGGCCTGTATTCCGCAAAGCGTCTCAGAGTATGAGATCTGATTTAGTTATCCCTTCTAGAGCCCAATGAATAACACTATATGGATGAGGGTTTGATCTGATCCTTGATCTGCACGTCATCTTTGAGATTCTTATCATTGTGTGTTTTTGTTGTCTCTGATGACATTTCTGATCATCTTCCAGTATTTTGGAAACGGTTAGTAAGATCTGACAGCAGTGCTCTGTCTCTCTGTGTTTTTTGTTGTTGTTGTTGTACCAAATTATTCTACTCCTGCCTTTCATTTGTGAGTGTGTGTGTGTGTGTGTGTGTGTGTGTGTGTGTGTGTGTGTGTGTGTGTATGTGTGTGTGTGTGTGTGTATGTGTGTGTGTGTGTGTGTGTGTGTGTGTGTTTTTTAATGGTCCACGGTCCAATGGTTTGGTTTATAATTCTTCTCCTGCTCAGTGAAGCTGGGACAACCCCTTGTGTTCTACCTGATACGCTCTGACACCGTTGATCTCATCTCAGCTCCCTCATACACTGAGAACTGTCTCTGGGGATACAGGGCTTTCAATAATTACAGTAAGACTCATTGGAACTCACAAATACAACAAATTAAAGGAAAGGTTAGAAGAGGTATGAGATTGCCTCTGATTGGTCCACACAACAACAGAAGAGATCAACAATGTCTATTCAAAGTGGTAGAATAAGAGACTGAACATATGTCACCCCTTTTCCCTATATAGAGCACTACTACCCATAGGGTTCTTGTCAAAACTAGTGCACTACGTAGGGAATAGAAAGGTATTTAGGATGCAGATTCAGAACGGTAAAGGCCTGCCCACGTACTGGCACACAGCTTCCAAGGGCCCAAACCAGAACGAACAGGAAAGACTAGCGCAGTGATTCTCAAACCTCTTCTCAGGGACCCCAGACATTTCACTATTTAGTTAACCCCTACCCTAACCTTAACTCTTACCCTAACCCTTACCCTTACCCTAACCCTAACCTTAACTCTTACCCTAACCTTAACTCTTACCCTAACCCTTACCCTTACCCTAACCCTAACCTTAACTCTTACCCTAACTCTTACCCTAACCCTTACCCTTACCCTTACCCTAACCCTAACCTTAACTCTTACCCTAAAACTAACCCTAACCCTAACCCTTACCCTAACCCTAACCTTAACTCTTACCCTAACCTTAACCCTAACCCTATCCCTGAACCTAACCCTAACCTTAACTCTTACCCTAAAACTAACCCTAACCCTAACCCTTACCCTAACCCTAACCTTAACTCTTACCCTAAAACTAACCCTAACCCTAACCCTTACCCTAACCCTAACCTTAACTCTTACCCTAACCTTAACCCTAACCCTATCCCTGAACCTAACCCTAACCTTAACTCTTACCCTAAAACTAACCCTAACCCTAACCCTTACCCTAACCCTAACCTTAACTCTTACCCTAACCTTAACCCTAACCCTAACCTTAACCCTTACCCTAACCCTAACCTTAACTCTTACCCTAACCTTAACCCTAACCCTAACCTTAACCCTTACCCTAACCCTAACCTTAACCCTTACCCTAACCTTAACTCTTACCCTAACCCTTACCCTTACCCTTACCCTAACCCTAACCTTAACTCTTACCCTAACCTTAACCCTAACCCTATCCCTGAACCTAACCCTAACCTTAACCCTTACCCTAACCCTTACCCTAACCTTAACCCTAACCCTAACCCTATCCCTGAACCTAACCCTAACCTTAACCATTACCCTGACCCTAACCTTAACTCTTACCCTAACCCTAACCTTAACCCTTATCATAACCCTTTTCTAAACCTAACCCTAAACCCTAACCTTAGCTAGCAGTTGCTTTTCAAAAGATAGTTTGTTAATAGTTATACCAGATGGACTATCCAAATATAGTGATC
Source organism: Oncorhynchus masou masou (assembly GCF_036934945.1). Lineage (NCBI taxonomy): Eukaryota > Metazoa > Chordata > Actinopteri > Salmoniformes > Salmonidae > Oncorhynchus > Oncorhynchus masou. Next base: position 33,814 of record NW_027008465.1, on the reverse strand, counting down.
TTCCTCTCCTTAAGATGCCTTTTGTATATCAGTAGTGATCATTTGCTCCATGTATATTTACTCACAGTAGACGTGACAATAATAATCTTGTACATAACGCCCCCCCCACCCCCCAGGTATGTCTGTAAGGGAAAAGAACAAAGAAACACCTACTCTTAAAATACCTGCTGTTCAGGATTTGAATACATGACTACTAATGAATAACAAGATTCACTAATGATGGAAAAACAAGATAGTTACCTTGAAAAAAGAGTAATATGAGATGTAAATGGTTGGAGATAATAATAATGACGTTGAGGGGATGAAGTAAAAACGTTATCACGTTATCACGTTATCACGTTATCACGTTATCAAGTTATCACTTTATCACGTTATCAAGTTATCACTTTATCACGTTATCACTTTATCACGTTATCACGCTATCACGCTATCACGCTATCACGCTATCACTTTACCACGTTATCACGTTATCACGCTATCACTTTATCACTTTATCACTTTATCACTTTATCACTTTATCACTTTATCACGTTATCACGTTTTCACGTTATCACTTTATCACGTTATCACGTTATCACGTTATCACGTTATCACGCTATCACTTTATCACGTTATCACGTTATCACTTTATCACGTTATCAAGTTATCAAGTTATCACTTTATCACGTTAACACGTTAACACGTTATCACGTTATCACGTTATCACGTTATCACTTTATCACGTTATCACGTTATCACATTTTCAAGTTACCATTATAGAGAGGAGACTCACGACCAGTATGGAGGAGAGAGAGGTGACTCATTACCAGTATGGAGGAGAGAGAGGAGACTCATTACCAGTATGGAGGACAGAGAGGAGACTCATTACCAGTATGGAGGAGAGAGGAGACTCATTACCAGTATGGAGGAGAGAGAGGAGACTCATTACCAGTATGTAGGAGAGAGAGGAGACTCATTACCAGTATGGACTAGAGAGAGGAGACTCATTACCAGTATGGACTAGAGAGAGGAGACTCATTACCAGTATGGAGGACAGAGAGGAGACTCATTACCAGTATGGAGGACAGAGAGGAGACTCATTACCAGTATGGAGGACAGAGAGGAGTCTCATTACCAGTATGGAGGACAGAGAGGAGACTCATTACCAGTATGTAGGAGAGAGAGGAGACTCATTACCAGTATGGACTGGAGAAAGGTGACTCATCACCAGTATGGACTAGAGAGAGGAGTCTCATTACCAGTATGGACTAGAGAGAGGTGACTCATTACCAGTATGGAGGAGAGAGAGGAGTCTCATTACCAGTATGGACTAGAGAGAGGCGTCTCATTACCAGTATGGACTAGAAAGAGGAGTCTCATTACCAGTATGGAGGAGAGAGAGGAGGCTCATTACCAGTATGGACTAGAGAGAGGAGACTCATTACCAGTATGGACTAGAGAGAGAGACTCATTACCAGTATGGACTAGAGAGAGGAGTCTCATTACCAGTATGGAGGACAGAGAGGTGACTCATTACCAGTATGGAGGAGAGAGAGGAGACTCATTACCAGTATGGAGGAGAGAGGGGAGTCTCATTACCAGTATGGACTAGAGAGAGGAGACTCATTACCAGTATGGACTAGAGAGAGGAGACTCATTACCAGTATGGACTAGAGAGAGGAGACTCATTACCAGTATGGACTAGAGAGAGGTGACTCATTACCAGTATGGACTAGAGAGAGGAGACTCATTACCAGTATGGACTAGAGAGAGGTGACTCATTACCAGTATGGACTAGGGAGAGGAGTCTCATTACCAGTATGGACTAGAGAGAGGAGACTCATTACCAGTATGGACTAGAGAGAGGAGACTCATTACCAGTATGGACTAGAGAGAGGAGTCTCATTACCAGTATGGACTAGAGAGAGGAGTCTCATTACCAGTATGGACTAGAGAGAGGAGACTCATTACCAGTATGGAGGAGAGAGAGGAGACTCATTACCAGTATGGAGGAGAGAGAGGAGACTCATTACCAGTATGGACTAGAGAGAGGAGACTCATTACCAGTATGGACTAGAGAGAGGAGACTCATTACCAGTATGGACTAGAGAGAGGAGACTCATTACCAGTATGGAGGAGAGAGAGGAGACTCATTACCAGTATGGACTAGAGTATGACTAGAGTGACTCATTACCAGTATGGACTAGAGAGAGGTGACTCATTACCAGTATGGACTAGAGAGAGGAGACTCATTACCAGTATGGAGGAGAGAGAGGAGACTCATTACCAATATGGAGGAGAGAGAGGTGACTCTTTACCAGTATGGACTAGAGAGAGGAGACTCATTACCAGTATGGACTAGAGAGAGTGTAGACTCATTACCAGTATGGAGGAGAGAGAGGAGACTCATTACCAGTATGGACTAGAGAGAGGTGACTCATTACCAGTATGGAGGAGAGAGAGGAGACTCATTACGAGTATGGAGGAGAGAGGAGACTCATTACCAGTATGGACTAGAGAGAGGAGACTCATTACCAGTATGGAGGAGAGAGAGGAGTCTCATTACCAGTATGGACTAGAGAGAGGTGACTCATTACCAGTATGGACTAGAGAGAGGAGACTCATTACCAGTATGGAGGAGAGAGAGGAGACTCATTACCAGTATGGACTAGAGAGAGGTGACTCATTACCAGTATGGACTAGAGAGAGGAGACTCATTACCAGTATGGAGGAGAGAGGAGACTCATTGCCAGTATGGGGGAGAGAGGAGGCTCATTACCAGTATGGAGGAGAGAGAGGAGACTCATTACCAGTATGGAAGAGAGAGAGGAGACTCATTACCAGTATGGACTAGAGAGAGGAGACTCATTACCAGTATGGAATAGAGAGAGGAGACTCTTTACCAGTATGGACTAGAGAGAGAGACTCATTACCAGTATGGACTAGAGAGAGTGACTCATTACCAGTATGGACTAGAGAGAGAGACTCATTACCAGTATGGACTAGAGAGAGTCTCATTACCAGTATGGACTAGAGAGAGGAGACTCATTACCAGTATGGACTAGAGAGAGGAGACTCATTACCAGTATGGAGGAGAGAGAGGAGACTCATTACCAGTATGGACTAGAGAGAGGAGGTCTCATTACCAGTTTGGACTAGAGAGAGGAGACTCATTACCAGTATGGAGGAGAGAGAGGACACTCATTACCAGTATGGAGGAGAGAGAGGAGTCTCATTACCAGTATGGACTAGAGAGAGGAGACTCATTACCAGTATGGAGGAGAGAGAGAGACTCATTACCAGTATGGACTAGAGAGAGGAGACTCATTACCAGTATGAAGGAGAGAGAGGAGTCTCATTACCAGTATGGACTAGAGAGAGGTGACTCATTACCAGTATGGAGGAGAGAGAGGAGACTCATTACCAGTATGGAGGAGAGAGAGGAGACTCATTACCAGTATGGACAAGAGAGAGGAGACTCATTACCAGTTTGGACTAGAGAGAGGAGACTCATTACCAGTATGGAGGAGAGAGAGGAGACTCATTACCAGTATGGACTAGAGAGAGGAGACTCATTACCAGTATGGACTAGAGAGAGGAGACTCATTACCAGTATGGACTAGAGAGAGGAGACTCATTACCAGTATGGAGGAGAGAGAGGAGACTCATTACCAGTATGGACTAGAGAGAGGTGACTCATTACCAGTATGGACTAGAGAGAGGTGACTCATTACCAGTATGGACTAGAGAGAGGAGACTCATTACCAGTATGGAGGAGAGAGAGGAGACTCATTACCAATATGGAGGAGAGAGAGGTGACTCATTACCAGTATGGACTAGAGAGAGGAGACTCATTACCAGTATGGACTAGAGAGAGTGTAGACTCATTACCAGTATGGAGGAGAGAGAGAGACTCATTACCAGTATGGACTAGAGAGAGGTGACTCATTACCAGTATGGACTAGAGAGAGGAGACTCATTACCAGTATGGAGGAGAGAGAGGAGACTCATTACCAGTATGTAGGAGAGAGGAGACTCATTACCAGTATGGACTAGAGAGAGGAGACTCATTACCAGTATGGAGGAGAGAGAGGAGACTCATTACCAGTATGGACTAGAGAGAGGTGACTCATTACCAGTATGGACTAGAGAGAGGTGACTCATTACCAGTATGGACTAGAAAGAGGAGACTCATTACCAGTATGGAGGAGAGAGAGGAGACTCATTACCAATATGGAGGAGAGAGAGGAGACTCATTACCAGTATGGACTAGAGAGAGTGTAGACTCATTACCAGTATGGAGGAGAGAGAGGAGACTCATTACCAGTATGGACTAGAGAGAGGTGACTCATTACCAGTATGGACTAGAGAGAGGAGACTCATTACCAGTATGGAGGAGAGAGAGGAGACTCATTACCAGTATGGACTAGAGAGAGGTGACTCATTACCAGTATGGACTAGAGAGAGGAGACTCATTACCAGTATGGAGGAGAGAGGAGTCTCATTACCAGTATGGACTAGAGAGAGGAGACTCATCATATTACTCCAGTGCTAGCCTCCCTACACTGGCTTCCTGTCAAAGCAAGGGCTGATTTCAAGGTTTTACTGCTAACCTACAAAGCATTGCATGGGCTTGCTCCTACCTATCTCTCTGATTTGGTCCTGCCGTACATACCTACACGTACGCTACGGTCACAAGACGCAGGCCTCCTAATTGTCCCTAGAATTTCTAAGCAAACAGCTGGAGGCAGGGCTTTCTCCTATAGAGCTCCATTTTTATGGAACGGTCTGCCTACCCATGTCAGAGACGCAAACTCGGTCTCAACCTTTAAGTCTTTACTGAAGACTCATCTCTTCAGTGGGTCATATGATTGAGTGTAGTCTGGCCCAGGAGTGGGAAGGTGAACGGAAAGGCTCTGGAGCAACGAACCACCCTTGCTGTCTCTGCCTGGCCGGTTCCCCTCTTTCCACTGGGATTCTCTGCCTCTAACCCTATTACAGGGGCTGAGTCACTGGCTTGCTGGGGCTCTCTCATGCCGTCCCTGGAGGGGGTGCGTCACCTGAGTGGGTTGATTCACTGATGTGGTCATCCTGTCTGGGTTGGCGCCCCCCTTGGGTTGTGCCGTGGCGGAGATCTTTGCGGGCTATACTCAGCTTTGTCTCAGGATGGTAAGTTGGTGGTTGAAGATATCCCTCCAGTGGTGTGGGGGCTGTGCTTTGGCAAAGTGGGTGGGGTTATATCCTTCCTGTTTGGCCCTGTCCGGGGGTGTCCTCGGGTGGGGCCACAGTGTCTCCTGACCCCTCCTGTCTCAGCCTCCAGTATTTATGCTGCAGTAGTTTATGTGTCGGGGGGCTGGGGTCAGTTTGTTATATCTGGAGTACTTCTCCTGTCCAATTCGGTGTCCTGTGTGAATCTAAGTGTGCGTTCTCTAATTCTCTCCTTCTCTCTCTCGGAGGACCTGAGCCCTAGGACCATGCCCCAGGACTACCTGACATGATGACTCCTTGCTGTCCCCAGTCCAACTGGCCGTGCTGCTGCTCCAGTTTCAACTGACCTGAGCCCTAGGACCATGCCCCAGGACTACTTGACATGATGACTCCTTGCTGTCCCCAGTCCACCTGGCCGTGCTGCTGCTCCAGTTTCAACTGTTCTGCCTTATTATTATTCGACCATGCTGGTCATTTATGAACATTTGAACATCTTGGCCATGTTCTGTTATAATCTCTACCCGGCACAGCCAGAAGAGGACTGGCCACCCCACATAGCCTGGTTCCTCTCTAGGTTTCTTCCTAGGTTTTGGCTTTTCTAGGGAGTTTTTCCTAGCCACCGTGCTTCTACACCTGCATTGCTTGCTGTTTGGGGTTTTAGGCTGGGTTTCTGTACAGCACTTTGAGATATCAGCTGATGTACGAAGGGCTATATAAATAAATTTGATTTGATTTGATTTGATTACCAGTATGGAGGAGAGAGGAGACTCATTACCAGTATGGACTAGAGAGAGGAGACTCATTACCAGTATGGACTAGAGAGAGGAGACTCATTACCAGTATGGACTAGAGAGAGGAGACTCATTACCAGTATGGAGGAGAGAGAGGAGACTCATTACCAGTATGGAGGAGAGAGAGGAGACTCATTACCAGTATGGACTAGAGAGAGGTGACTCATTACCAGTATGGACTAGAGAGAGGTGACTCATTACCAGTATGGACTAGAGAGAGGAGACTCATTACCAGTATGGAGGAGAGAGAGGAGACTCATTACCAATATGGAGGAGAGAGAGGTGACTCATTACCAGTATGGACTAGAGAGAGGAGACTCATTACCAGTATGGACTAGAGAGAGTGTAGACTCATTACCAGTATGGAGGAGAGAGAGGAGACTCATTACCAGTATGGACTAGAGAGAGGTGACTCATTACCAGTATGGAGGAGAGAGAGGAGACTCATTACGAGTATGGAGGAGAGAGAGGAGACTCATTACCAGTATGGACTAGAGAGAGGAGACTCATTACCAGTATGGAGGAGAGAGAGGAGTCTCATTACCAGTATGGACTAGAGAGAGGTGACTCATTACCAGTATGGACTAGAGAGAGGAGACTCATTACCAGTATGGAGGAGAGAGGAGACTCATTGCCAGTATGGAGGAGAGAGGAGGCTCATTACCAGTATGGAGGAGAGAGAGAGACTCATTACCAGTATGGAGGAGAGAGAGGAGACTCATTACCAGTATGGACTAGAGAGAGGAGACTCATTACCAGTATGGACTAGAGAGAGGAGACTCATTACCAGTATGGACTAGAGAGAGGTGACTCATTACCAGTATGGACTAGAGAGAGGTGACTCATTACCAGTATGGACTAGAGAGAGGTGACTCATTACCAGTATGGACTAGAGAGAGGAGTCTCATTACCAGTATGGACTAGAGAGAGGAGACTCATTACCAGTATGGACTAGAGAGAGGAGACTCATTACCAGTATGGACTAGAGAGAGGAGTCTCATTACCAGTATGGAGGAGAGAGAGGAGACTCATTACCAGTATGGACTAGAGAGAGGAGGTCTCATTACCAGTATGGACTAGAGAGAGGAGACTCATTACCAGTATGGAGGAGAGAGAGGAGTCTCATTACCAGTATGGACTAGAGAGAGGAGACTCATTACCAGTATGGAGGAGAGAGGAGACTCATTACCAGTATGGAGGAGAGAGAGGAGTCTCATTACCAGTATGGACTAGAGAGAGGAGACTCATTACCAGTATGGAATAGAGAGAGGAGACTCATTACCAGTATGGAGGAGAGAGAGGAGACTCATTACCAGTATGGACTAGAGAGAGGAGACTCATTACCAGTATGGAGGAGAGAGAGGACACTCATTACCAGTATGGAGGAGAGAGAGGAGACTCATTACCAGTATGGAATAGAGAGAGGTGACTCATTACCAGTATGGACTAGAGAGAGGTGACTCATTACCAGTATGGACTAGAGAGAGGAGACTCATTACCAGTATGGAGGAGAGAGAGGAGACTCATTACCAGTATGGAGGAGAGAGAGGTGACTCATTACCAGTATGGACTAGAGAGAGGAGTCTCATTACCAGTATGGAGGAGAGAGAGAGACTCATGACCAGTATGGACTAGAGAGAGGAGACTCATTACCAGTATGGACTAGAAAGAGGAGTCTCATTACCAGTATGGACTAGAGAGAGGAGTCTCATTACCAGTATGGAGGAGAGAGAGGAGACTCATTACCAGTATGGAATAGAGAGAGGAGACTCATTACCAGTATGGAGGAGAGAGAGGAGACTCATTACCAGTATGGACTAGAGAGAGGTGACTCATTACCAGTATGGACTAGAGAGAGGAGACTCATTACCAGTATGGACTAGAGAGAGGAAACTCATTACCAGTATGGAGGAGAGAGGAGACTCATTACCAGTATGGAGGAGAGAGAGGAGACTCATTACCAGTATGGAGGAGAGAGAGAGACTCATTACCAGTATGGACTAGAGAGAGGAGACTCATTACCAGTATGGAGGAGAGAGAGGAGACTCATTACCAGTATGGAGGAGAGAGGGTGACTCATTACCAGTATGTAGGAGAGAGGAAACTCATTTCCAGTATGGAGGAGAGAGAGGAGACTCATTACCAGTATGGAGGAGAGAGGAGACTCATTACCAGTATTGAGGAGAGAGGGAGACTCAATACCAGTATGGAGGAGTGAGAGGAGACTCATTACCAGTATGGAGGAGAGAGGAGACTCATTACCAGTATGGACTAGAGAGAGGAGTCTCATTACCAGTATGGAGGAGAGAGAGGAGACTCATGACCAGTATGGACTAGAGAGAGAGACTCATTACCAGTATGGACTAGAGAGAGGAGTCTCATTACCACTATTGAGGAGAGAGAGGTGACTCATTACCAGTATGGAATAGAGAGAGAGTCTCATTACCAGTATGGAGGAGAGAGAGGGAGAATGTGTGTGTGGCCAAGAGAGAGAGGAGACTCATTACCAGTATGGAGGAGAGAGAGGAGACTCATTACCAGTATGGAGGAGAGAGAGGAGACTCATTACCAGTATGGAGGAGAGAGAGGGGCCTCATTACCAGTATGGAGGAGAGAGAGGAGACTCATTACCAGTATGGAGGAGAGAGAGGAGACTCATTACCAGTATGGACTAGAGAGAGGAGACTCATTACCAGTATGGAGGAGAGAGAGGGAGAATGTGTGTGTGGCCAAGAGAGAGAGCGCTGGGACACTGGAACAGTATGTGTGGCCGTCGCCCACGGCAGCCTGGGCTTGTTAATTGAAAAAGATTAAGCTGCCCTCTCCTGCGCCATGACACCACTATCAATAAGGGCCCTTGTAGATGTCCCTGGACTGATGTTCCCATTGTCTCTCACACACACACACACACACACACACACACACACACACACACACACACACACACACACACACACACACACACACGCACAGGACTGATGTTCCCATGGAACATGCAGAAGGTTATCCGCAAATGGTTGGGTCTACCGTCAGTCCCTCGATACACCACGGAATTAGAAAATACATTGAATGGTGATAGAAACACTCCCTGTCTCCTGAGCCCAGATTGATCTGTAGATCCCAGTAGACAACATCTTACAGTGTCCTAAACGTCACCCTATCGCCTATATAGTGCACTACTTTTGACCAGGGGCCATATGTTGGTAAATGTGTTAAACTCTTAGTCATCTGTTGTGTTACACCAGAGGACATCAATGAACTTTTTTTTTTTTGCCTTTGTGAGTTTAAAAATCACAACCAGGAAATGATCCCTGATTGGTGTGCTCTGTTTCAGTTTCCATATCCTTAATTAATTCAACTTCGCTCCGTCCCATCTCCGCTCTCTAAGGAGTCTCATTCTACTGTAATCATTCAAAGTATGCTTTTTTTTCCCCTTTTGGTCTGAAACCAACAACAGGAAATTGTATTATAAATTGAAATATCCTCTGACAGCTTAACTTGGTTTATTCTGGTTGGGGAAAAGTTGTTTTGTTTTTCTCAGAGGAGAATTTAGCATGTTGTATAGGTCTTCCTAAGGAATACAATGTGATTGGTTAAAGGCCAAGGTGAATTAGTTGAACATTTCCTGGAAGAAGTACTCACGACACCACCCTTCCATCCCTCATCCCCTCCTTCCCTCTATCCCATCCATCCCTCTGCTCCCTTCATCCCTCCATCCCTCAATCTCTCCCTCTATCCCATCCATCCATCCCTCAATCTCTCCCTCTATCCATCCATCCATCCATCCCTCTGCTCCCTTCATCCCTCCATCCCTCAATCTCTCCCTCTATCCATCCATCCATCCATCCCTCTGCTCCCTTCATCCCTCCATCCCTCAATCTCTCCCTCTATCCCATCCATCCATCCCTCAATCTCTCCCTCTATCCATCCATCCATCCCTCAATCTCTCCTCTATCCATCCATCCATCCATCCCTCTGCTCCCTTCATCCCACAATCTCTCCCTCTATCCATCCCTCCATCCCTCTGCTCCCTTCATCCCTCAATCTCTCCTCCATCCATCCCTCCCTCCATCTCTCTATCCATCCCTCCATCCCTCAATCTCTCCCTCCATCCATCCCTCCCTCCATCTCTCTATCCATCCCTCCATCCCTCAATCTCTCCCTCTATCCATCCCTCCATCCCTCAATCTCTCCCTCTATCCATCCCTCCATCCCTCAATCTCTCCCTCTATCTATCCCTCCATCCCTCAATCTCTCCCTCTATCCATCCCTCCATCCCTCTGTTTCTTGTCTAGTTCCACTTCCTCTTGGTACTTGTTACAGAATCAACTTATGTCCAACAGATGATGGCCGCTATGAAACAGAATATCGGACTGACTATTTACACCATCTGTTTGTGGCTGAATATTGACAGAGATTACTAATAGGGGGTTCTTCATTCAGATAATCAACTGATCACTGTTTAGTTTTTTCATCATTGTGATATGGTGAATTTAGGTTTTAGCTTATCATCAGTGTTAAAGAAGATCGTTGTCTGCTAAGTGAATCATACACGTCATTTCATTTGTTGTTGAGAGAGCAACTTATTAAACTGACACAACACGCATGGTTCATTGAAATGTATCGTTAAGATAAGATAAGAAGATAAGGTTAAACTGTTGTCTTAAATGTTTAATGCAAGCCATTTTCATACTTGTAGTATACTGGCATAAATGCAGTAAATATATCAATTGAACTCGACCAGAACAATGACAATGCCATGGCAACGCCACTCACACATCACCCGCGAGGTCAAGACCTTCCTCAGGACGTCCTTCCTTTAGAATGTCCATTGCCCGCCAGCAACAGTAGCCTACATTTAGGATATTGTTTATATGTGTATTCGACACTATGTCGAGGTAAAAAACAATCGAAGTTCCAGGTTTTAAGGCAACAAAATAGGAAAAATGCCAAGGGGGTGAATACTTTCGCAAGCCCAGAACAGAATATGAGTTCCTTCCTCTCCTCAAAGGCCCAGAACAGAATGTGAGTCCTTCCTCTCCTCAAAGGCCCAGAACAGAATATGAGTTCCTTCCTCTCCTCAAAGGCCCAGAACAGAATGTGAGTTCCTTCCTCTCCTCAAAGGCCCAGAACAGAATGTGAGTCCTTCCTCTCCTCAAAGGCCCAGAACAGAATGTGAGTTCCTTCCTCTCCTCAAAGGCCCAGAACAGAATGTGAGTCCTTCCTCTCCTCAAAGGCCCAGAACAGAATCTGAGTTCCTTCCTCTCCTCAAAGGCCCAGAACAGAATGTGAGTTCCTTCCTCTCCTCAAAGGCCCAGAACAGAATATGAGTTCCTTCCTCTCCTCAAAGGCCCAGAACAGAATGTGAGTTCCTTCCTCTCCTCAAAGGCCCAGAACAGAATGTGAGTCCTTCCTCTCCTCAAAGGCCCAGAACAGAATCTGAGTTCCTTCCTCTCCTCAAAGGCCCAGAACAGAATGTGAGTCCTTCCTCTCCTCAAAGGCCCAGAACAGAATCTGAGTTCCTTCCTCTCCTCAAAGGCCCAGAACAGAATGTGAGTCCTTCCTCTCCTCAAAGGCCCAGAACAGTGCACTAAAATGTGATACTTTTAATGAATTTAATTTGCAGTAGCTTTTAGCGTGTCCATGTTCACTAACAGAGCGTGAGTACTGTGACACCGAGTTGATGTATCCCAATAGACTAGATGCATGCCATATATGCTAATGCAATGGTCCGAGTTACAAACGGCACCCTATTACCTATTTAGTACGTCACGGAACTGGTGAAAAGTAGTTGCAATTTATAGGGAATAGAGTGCAACTTGGGACTCAAGCCAGATTTAGTGGAAGCCCATCTACCATCTAGCCAGAGCTGGATTCATCCATCACCATTACAAGTCCCTATAGAAACCCACCCAAGAGGTATATATCAATAACCTGCGTGCATGAGGGGGATGGGGAAAGCTTCAGTAGGCTACATTCTAGAACACCTCAAGAGACATTCTGATTCCGGTCCATTCCATTCAGTCCGTTGTAACCTTTCCTCAAAAGCACCACAGCTCTTTACACATCAGTCCATGAGGCTGTTATGGTTTTCTATATGATCAGTGGGCATTAGCCTAACATGTTAATGTCGCTAGTCTTGATTCTGTTAGATTCTTTCATTCAAACTTCGTAAAAGGTTCCCTTAATTAGTGCAGCACATGAACACTGTCTTTCATTAATTGAACCAGGGCCAGCGTTGTGGGCGGGGCTTAAGGGTCCTGGCCCGCCTTACTGTACCTCCTTGTCCGTCTAAATAAAATATTTAAATGTTGATGATTTATTGGATGAGACGTGTGTCCGACAGAATGGCGCATCGATCTCAGATTAAGCATCGAACGAGCACCTCTCTGTCTCAGTATGAGGAGACCCATGATTCTGATGCTATCTGGCCAAAAAGAGCAGGACATGTCATCTAATTTCTGGCCAGACAGCATCAGATTCATGGGTTATATTTTAGTAAGACAGATGGGCGCTGTTTTGTTCGCTCCAATCAAGTCACGTTTTATTGGTCACATGCTTCGTAAAACAACATGTGTAGACTAACACTGAAAGGTTTTAAATTATTCAAAATAATAATACAAAATTAAAAATAGTGACACAATGACACAAGGAACAAATATAGAGTGAATAACAAATAACAATAATGAGTAATGATAACCTGGAGTACGAGGTAATAACATGGCTATATACAGAGTACCAGGTAATAACATGGTTATATACAGGAAGTAACAAGTTATAACATGGCTATATACAGGAAGTAACAGGTTATAACATGGCTATATACATGGAGTACCAGCTAATAACATGGCTATATACAGGGAGTACCAGGTAATAACATGACTATATACAGGGAGTACCAGCTAATAACATGGCTATATACAGGGAGTACCAGGTAATAACATGGCTATATACAGGGAGTATCATGTAATAACATTGTTATATACAGGGAGTATCATGTAATAACATGGCTATATACAGGGAGTATCATGTAATAACATGGTTATATACAGGGAGTATCATGTAATAACATGGTTATATACAGGGAGTATCATGTAATAACATGGCTATATACAGGGAGTACCAGGTAATAACATGGCTATAAACAGGGAGGTAATAACATGGCTATATACAGGGAGTACCAGGTAATAACATGGCTATATACAGGAAGTAACAGGTTATAACATGGCTATATACATGGAGTACCAGCTAATAACATGGCTATATACAGGGAGTACCAGGTAATAACATGGCTATATACAGGGAGTACCAGGTAATAACATGGCTATATACAGGGAGTAACATGGCTATATACAGGGAATACCAGGTAATAACATGTCTATATACAGGAGTACCAGGTAATAACATGGTTATATACAGGGAGTACCAGGTAATAACATGGCAATATACAGGGAGTACCAGGTAATAACATGGCTATATACAGGGAGTACAGGGTAATAACATGGCTATATACAGGGAGTACCAGGTAATGACATGGCTATATACAGAGTACCAGTTAATAACATGGCTATATACAGGGAGTACAAGGTAATAACATGAATATATACAGAAAACCAGTTAATAACATGGCTATATACAGGAAGTACCAGGTAATGACATGGCTATATACAGGAAGTACCAGGTAATGACATGGCTATATACAGGAAGTACCAGGTAATAACATGGCTATATACAGGAGTACCAGGTAATAACATGGTTATATACAGGGAGTACCAGGTAATAACATGACTATATACAGGGAGTACCAGGTAATAACATGGCTATATACAGGGAGCACCAGGTAATAACATCGCTATATACAGGACGTACCAGGTAATAACATGGCTATATACAGGGAGTACCAGGTAATAACATGGCTATATACAGGGAGCACCAGGTAATAACATCGCTATATACAGGACGTACCAGGTAATAACATGGCTATATACAGGGAGTACCAGGTAATAACATGGCTATATACAGGGAGTACCAGGTAATAACATGGCAATATACAGGGAGTACAAGGTAATAACATGGTTATATACAGAGTACCAGTTAATAACATGGCTATATACAGGAGTACCAGGTAATAACATGGCTATATACAGGAGTACCAGGTAATAACATGGTTATATACAGGAAGTACCAGGTAATAACATGGCTATATACAGGAAGTACCAGGTAATAACATGGCTGTATACAGGAGTACCAGGTAATAACATGGTTATATACAGGAAGTACCAGGTAATAACATGGTTATATACAGGAAGTACCAGGTAATAACTGCTATATGCAGGGAGTACCAGGTAATAACATGGCTATATACAGGGAGTACCAGGTAATAACATGACTATATACAGGGAGTACCAGGTAATAACATGGCTATATACAGGGAGTACCAGGTAATAACATGGCTATATACAGGAGTACCAGGTAATAACATGGCTATATACAGGGAGTACCAGGTAATAACATGGTTATATACAGGGAGTACCAGGTAATAACATGACTATATACAGGGAGTACCAGGTAATAACATGGCTATATACAGGGAGTACCAGGTAATAACATGGCTATATACAGGAAGTACCAGGTAATAACATGGCTATATACAGGGAGTACCAGGTAATAACATGGCTATATACAGGAGTACCAGGTAATACCATGGTTATATACAGGGAGTACCAGGTAATAACATGGCTATATACAGGGAGTACGACGTAGTAACATGGCTATATACAGGGGTACGAGGTAATAACAAGGCTATATACAGTTAGTACAAGTTAATAACATGGCTATATACAGGGAGTACCAAGTAATAACATGGCTATATACAGGAAGTACCAGGTAATAACATGGCTATATACAGGGAGTACCAGGTAATAACATGGCTAAATACAGAGTAACAGGTAATAACATGGCTATATACAGGAGTACGAGGTTATAACATGGCTATATACAGGGAGTACGAGGTAATAACATGGCTATATACAGGAGTACCAGGTAATAACATGGTTATATACAGGACGTACCAGGTAATAACATGGCTATATACAGGAAGTACCAGATAATAAAAAGGCTATATACAGGAAGTAGCAGGTAATAACATGGTTATATACAGGGAGTACCAGGTAATAACATGGTTATATATAGGGAGTACCAGGTAATAACATGGCTATATACAGGGAGTACGAGGCAGTAACATGGCTATATACAGGGGTACGAGGTAATAACAAGGCTATATACAGGTAGTACAAGTTAATAACATGGCTATATACAGGGAGTACCAGGTAATAACATGGCTATATACAGGAAGTACCAGATAATAAAAAAGGCTATATACAGGAAGTACCAGGTAATAACATTGCTATATACAGGGAGTAACATGGCTATATACAGGAAGTACCAGGTAATAACATGGCTATAGACAGGAAGTACCAGGTAATAACATGGCTATATACAGGAAGTACCAGATAATAACATGGCTATAAACACAACGTACCAGGTAATAACATGGCTATATACAGGGAGTAACATGGCTATATATAGGAAGTACCAGATAATAGCATGACTATATACAGAGTAACAGGCAATAAAATGGTTATATACAGGGAGTCCCAGGTAATAACATGGCTCTACACAGGGAGTACCAGGTAATAACATGGCTATATACAGGAAGTACAAGGTAATAACATGGCTATATACAGGAAGTACCCGGTAATAACATGGTTATATACAGGAAGGCCAGGCAATAACATGGAGGGACTTTGCAATTAATTGCAATTCATCTGATCACTCTTCATAACATTCTGGACTATATGCAAATTGCCATTATACAAACTGAGTCAGCAGACTTTGTAAACATGTATATTTTCTCCAAACTTTTGGCCACGACTGTACAGTTAGTACCAGGTATTAACTATTTTGTATTTTGTATTTTTTTTTCACCTTTATTTAACCTGGTAGGCTAGTTGAGAACAAGTTCTCATTTAAAACTACAATCTGGCCAAGATCAAGCAAAGCAGAGCGACACTAACAACAACACAGAGTTACACATGAAATAAACAAACATACAGTCAATAATACAGTAGAAAAGTTGATTTACAGTGAGTGCAAATGAGGTAAGATAAGGGAGGTAAGGCAATAAATAGGCCATGATGGCGAAATAATTACAATTTAGCAATTAAACTCTGGTGTTAAAGATGTGTATAAGATGAATGTGCAAGCAGAGATACTGGGGTGCAAAGGAGCAAAAATAAATAGATAACAATATGGGGATGAGGCAGCTGGATGGGCTATTTACAGATGGGCTATGTGATCCTTAGTGAGGGAAACAGTTAGTGAGGGAAATGAGTCTCCAGCTTCAGTGATTTTTGAAATTTGTTCAAGTCATTGGCAGCAGAGAACTGGAAGGAGAGGCGGCCGAAGAGGAATAGGCTTTGGGGATGACCAGTGAGATATACCTGCTGGAGCGCATGCTACGGGTGGGTGTTGCTATGGTGACCAGTGAGATATACCTGCTGGAGCGCATGCTACGGGTGGGTGTTGCTATGGTGACCAGTGAGATATACCTGCTGGAGCGCATGCTACGGGTGGGTGTTGCTATGGTGACCAGTGAGATATACCTGCTGGAGCGCATGCTACGGGTGGGTGTTGCTATGGTGACCAGTGAGATATACCTGCTGGAGCGCATGCTACGGGTGGGTGTTGCTATGGTGACCAGTGGGATATACCTGCTGGAGCGCGTGCTACGGGTGGGTGTTGCTATGGTGACCAGTGAGATATACCTGCTGGACCGCGTGCTACGGGTGGGTGTTGCTATGGTGACCAGTGATATATACCTGCTGGACCGCGTGCTACGGTGGGTGTTGCTATGGTCACCAGCGAGATATACCTGCTGGACCGCATGCTACGGGTGGGTGTTGCTATGGTGACCAGTGATATATACCTGCTAGACCGCGTGCTACGGGTGGGTGTTGCTATGGTGACCAGCGAGATATACCTGCTGGAGCGCATGCTACGTGTGGGTATTGCTATGGTGACCAGTGAGATATACCTGCTGGAGCGCATGCTACGGGTGGGTGTTGCTATGGTGACCAGTGAGATATACCTGCTGGAGCGCATGCTACGGGTGGGTGTTGCTATGGTGACCAGTGATATATACCTGCTGGACCGCGTGCTACGGGTGGGTGTTGCTATGGTGACCAGTGATATATACCTGCTGGACCGCATGCTACGGGTGGGTGTTGCTATGGTGACCAGTGATATACCTGCTGGACCGCGTGCTACGTGTGGGTGTTGCTATGGTGACCAGCGAGATATACCTGCTGGAGCGCATGCCACGTGTGGGTATTGCTATGGTGACCAGTGAGATATACCTGCTGGAGCGCATGCTACGGGTGGGTGTTGCTATGGTGACCAGTGAGATATACCTGCTGGAGCGCATGCTACGGGTGGGTGTTGCTATGGTGACCAGTGAGATATACCTGCTGGAGCGCATGCTACGGGTGGGTGTTGCTATGGTGACCAGTGAGATATACCTGCTGGAGCGCATGCTACGGGTGGGTGTTGCTATGGTGACCGAGTGAGATATACCTGCTGGAGCGCATGCTACGGGTGGGTGTTGCTATGGTTGACCAGAGAGATATACCTGCTCGACGGGCTAATGGGTGTTGCTATGGTGACCAGTGAGATATACCTGCTGGAGCGTGCTACGGTGGGTGTTGCTATGGTGACCAGTGAGATATACCCTCTGGAGCGCGTGCTACGGGTGGGTATTGCTATGGTGACCAGCGAGATATACCTGCCGAAGCGCATGCTACGGGTGGGTGTTGCTATGGTGACCAGTGAGATATACCTGCTGGAGCGCATGCTACGGTGGGTGTTGCTATGGTGACCAGTGAGATATACCTGCTGGAGCGCATGCTACGGGTGGATGTTGCTATGGTGACCAGTGAGATATACCTGCTGGAGCGCATGCTACGGGTGGGTATTGCTATGGTGACCAGTGAGATATACCTGCTGGAGCGCATGCTACGGGTGGGTGTTGCTATGGTGACCAGTGAGATATACCTGCTGGAGCGCATGCTACGGTGGGTGTTGCTATGGTGACCAGTGAGATATACCTGCTGGAGCGCATGCTACGGGTGGGTGTTGCTATGGTGACCAGTGAGATATACCTGCGGAGCGCATGCTACGGGTGGGGTATTGCTATGGTGACCAGTGAGATATACCTGCTGGAGCGCATGCTACGGGTGGGTGTTGCTATGATGACCAGTGAGATATACCTGCTGGAGCGCATGCTACGGGTGGGTGTTGCTATGGTGACCAGTGAGATATACCTGCTGGAGCGCATGCTACGGGTGGGTGTTGCTATGGTGACCAGTGAGATATACCTGCTGGAGCGCATGCTACGGGTGGGTATTGCTATGGTGACCAGTGAGATATACCTGCCGGAGCGCATGCTACGGGTGGGTGTTGCTATGGTGACCAGTGAGATATACCTGCTGGAGCGCATGCTACGGGTGGTGTTGCTATGGTGACCAGTGAGATATACCTGCTGGAGCGCATGCTACGGGTGGGTGTTGCTATGGTGACCAGTGAGATATACCTGCTGGAGCGCATGCTACGGGTGGGTATTGCTATGGTGACCAGTGAGATATACCTGCTGGAGCGCATGCTACGGGTGGGTGTTGCTATGGTGACCAGTGAGATATACCTGCTGGAGCGCATGCTACGGGTGGGTATTGCTATGGTGACCAGTGAGATATACCTGCTGGAGCGCATGCTACGGGTGGGTGTTGCTATGGTGACCAGTGAGATATACCTGCTGGAGCGCATGCTACGGGTGGGTGTTGCTATGGTGACCAGTGAGATATACCTCTGGAGCGCGTGCTACGGGTGGGTGTTGCTATGGTGACCAGTGAGATATACCTGCTGGAGCGCGTGCTATGGGTGGGTGTTGCTATGGTGACCAGTGAGATATACCTGCTGGAGCGCGTGTCAGTGTGGGTGTTGCTATGGTGACCAGTGAGATATACCTGCTGGAGCGCGTGCTTCGTGTGGGTGTAGTGAGATATAGATGCTGGAGCACGTGCTTCGTGGGGTGTTGCTATGGTGACCAGTGAAATATACCTGCTGGAGCGCGTGCTATGGGTGGGTGTTGCTATGGTGACCAGTGATATATACCTGCTGGACCGCGTGCTACGGGTGGGTGTTGCTATGGTGACCAGTGAGATATACCTTCTGGAGCGCGTGCTACGGGTGGGTATTGCTATGGTGACCAGTGAGATATACCTGCTGGAGCGCATGCTACGGGTGGGTGTTGCTATGGTGACCAGTGAGATATACCTGCTGGAGCGCATGCTACGGGTGGGTGTTGCTATGGTGACCAGTGAGATATACCTGCGGAGCGCATGCTACGGGTGGTATTGCTATGGTGACCAGTGAGATATACCTGCTGGAGCGCATGCTACGGGTGGGTGTTGCTATGGTGACCAGTGAGATATACCTGCTGGAGCGCATGCTACGGGTGGGTGTTGCTATGGTGACCAGTGAGATATACCTGCTGGAGCGCATGCTACGGGTGGGTGTTGCTATGGTGACCAGTGAGATATACCTGCTGGAGCGCATGCTACGGGTGGGTATTGCTATGGTGACCAGTGAGATATACCTGCCGGAGCGCATGCTACGGGTGGGTGTTGCTATGGTGACCAGTGAGATATACCTGCTGGAGCGCATGCTACGGGTGGGTGTTGCTATGGTGACCAGTGAGATATACCTGCTGGAGCGCATGCTACTGGTGGGTGTTGCTATGGTGACCAGTGAGATATACCTGCTGGAGCGCATGCTACGGGTGGGTATTGCTATGGTGACCAGTGAGATATACCTGCTGGAGCGCATGCTACGGGTGGGTGTTGCTATGGTGACCAGTGAGATATACCTGCTGGAGCGCATGCTACGGGTGGGTGTTGCTATGGTGACCAGTGAGATATACCCTCTGGAGCGCGTGCTACGGGTGGGTGTTGCTATGGTGACCAGTGAGATATACCTGCTGGAGCGCGTGCTATGGGTGGGTGTTGCTATGGTGACCAGTGAGATATACCTGCTGGAGCGCATGCTATGGGTGGGTGTTGCTATGGTGACCAGTGAGATATACCTGCTGGAGCGCGTGCTTCGTTTGGGTGTTGCTATGGTGACCAGTGAAATATACCTGCTGGAGCGTGCTATGGGTGGGTGTTGCTATGGTGACCAGTGATATATACCTGCTGGACCGTGTTTACTGGTGGGTGTTGCTATGGTGACCAGTGAAATATTCCTGCTGGAGCACGTGCTACGGGTGGGTGTTGCTATGGTGACCAGTGAAATATACCTGCTGGAGCGCATGCTATGGGTGGGTGCTGCTATGGTGACCAGTGAGATATACCTGTTGGAGCGCGTGCTACATGTGGGTGTTGCTATGGTGACCAGTGAAATATACCTGCTGGAGCACATGCTATGGGTGGGTGCTGCTATCGTGACCAGTGAGATATACCTGTTGGAGCGCGTACTACGGGTGGGTGTTGCTATGGGGACCAGTGAGCTGAGATAAGGTGGGACTTAGCAAAGACTTATAGATGACCTGGAGCCAGTGGGTTTGACGACAAATATAAAGCGAGGGGTCGCGGTGGTGTGTAGTATATGGGGCTTTGGTGACAAAACGGATGACACTGTGATAGACTGCATCCAGTTTGCTGAGTAGAGTGTTGGAGGCTATTTTATAAACAACATGGCTGAAGTCAAGGATCGGTAGGATAGTCAGTTTTATAAGGATATGTTTGGCAGCATGAGTGAAGGAGGCTTTGTTTGGAGATGCTTAATGTGAGTCTGGGAGGAGAGTTTACAGTCTAACCGGACACCTAGGTATTTGTAATTGTCCACATATTCTATCTAAGTTGGAGCCATCCAGAGTAGTGATGCAGGACGGGCGGGGTGGGTGCGGGCAGCGATCGGTTGAAAAGCATGCATTTAGTTTTACTTGCATTTAAGAGCAGTTGGAGGCCACAGAAGGAGTGTTGTATGGCATTGAAGCTCGTCTGGAGGTTTGTTAACACAGTGTCCAAAGAGGGGCCAGATGTATAAAGAATGGTGTCGTCTGCGTAGAGGTGGATCAGAGAATCACCCGCAGCAAGAGCAACATCATTGATGTATACAGAGAAGAGAGTCGTCCTGAGAATTGAACCCTGTGACAACCCATAGAGACTGCCAGAGGTCTGGACAACAGGCCCTCCAATTTGACACACTGAACTCTGCCTGAGAAGTAGTTGGTGAACCAGGCAAGGCAGTCGTTTGTGAAACCAAGGCTGTTGAGTCTGCCAATAAGAATGTGGTGATTGACAGAGTTGAAAGCCTTGGCCAGATCAATCAATACGGCTGCACAGTATTGTCTTTTATCGATGGCATTTATTGTCACGCCTTGGTCATTGCATTTTGTGTTTTCATTATATATTTGGTTAGGCCAGGGTGCGACATGGGTTTATGTATTGTATTTTCGTATTGGGGTTTGTAGTATTTGGGATTGTGGCTGAGTAGGGGTGTTGTTTAGGTTTGGCTGCCTGAGGCGGTTCTCAATCAGAGTCAGGTGATTCTCGTTGTCTCTGATTGGGAACCGTATTTAGGTAGCCTGGGTTTCACTTTGTATTTCGTGGGTGATTGTTCCTGTCTCTGTGTTAGTGTTCACCAGACAGGCTGTATAGGTTTTTCACGTTCTGTTTGTTGTTTTTGTTATTTCATGTATCGTCATTTGTTCTATTAAAAACATGAGTAACCAACACGCTGCATTTCGGTCCGACTCTCTTTCGACAAACGAAGAACGCCGTTACATTTATGATATCGTTTAGGACCTTGAGCGTGGCTGAGGTGCACCTATGACCAGCTCGGAAACCAGATTGCGGAGAAGGTCAAGTGGAATTCGAAATGGTCGGTGATCTGTTTGTTAACTTGGCTTTCGAAGACCTTAGAATGGCAGGGTAGAAAGATATAGGTCTGTAACAGTTTGGGTCCAGAATTTGGGTCTATATCATAAATCACTAAAATGCCCATGCCTCGTAGTGTTAAATTAGAGAGTTAGAGGAGCTCTGGTGTGTCCACATAGATGTTATCAGGGGAGAGTTAGAGGGGCTCTGGTGTGTCCATAGAGCTGTTGTCAGGGGAGAGTAAGAAGGCCTCTGGTGTGTCCATAGAGCTGTTGTCAGGGGAGAGTAAGAAGGCCTCTGGTGTGTCCATAGAGCTGTTGTCAGGGAGAGTAAGAAGGCCTCTGGTGTGTCCATAGAGCTGTTGTCAGGGAGAGTAAGAAGGCCTCTGGTGTGTCAACAGAGCTGTTGTCAGGGGAGAGTAAGAAGGCCTCTGGTGTGTCCATAGAGCTGTTGTCAGGGGAGAGTAAGAAGGCCTCTGGTGTGTCCATAGAGCTGTTGTCAGGGGAGAGTAAGAAGTCATCTGGTGTGTCCATAGAGCTGTTGTCAGGGGAGAGTAAGAAGGCCTCTGGTGTGTCCATAGAGCTGTTGTCAGGGGAGAGTAAGAAGTCATCTGGTGTGTCCATAGAGCTGTTGTCAGGGGAGAGTAAGAAGGCCTCTGGTGTGTCCATAGAGCTGTTGTCAGGGAGAGTAAGAAGGCATCTGGTGTGTCCATAGAGCTGTTGTCAGGGGAGAGTAAGAAGGCCTCTGGTGTGTCCATAGAGCTGTTGTCAGGGGAGAGTAAGAAGGCCTCTGGTGTGTCAACAGAGCTGTTGTCAGGGGAGAGTAAGAAGGCCTCTGGTGTGTCCATAGAGCTGTTGTCAGGGGAGAGTAAGAAGGCCTCTGGTGTGTCCATAGAGCTGTTGTCAGGGGAGAGTAAGAAGGCCTCTGGTGTGTCCATAGAGCTGTTGTCAGGGGAGAGTAAGAAGGCCTCTGGTGTGTCCATAGAGCTGTTGTCAGGGGAGAGTAAGAAGGCCTCTGGTGTGTCCATAGAGCTGTTGTCAGGGGAGAGTAAGAAGGCCTCTGGTGTGTCCATAGAGCTGTTGTCAGGGAGAGTAAGAAGGCCTCTGGTGTGTCAACAGAGCTGTTGTCAGGGGAGAGTAAGAAGGCCTCTGGTGTGTCCATAGAGCTGTTGTCAGGGGAGAGTAAGAAGGCCTCTGGTGTGTCCATAGAGCTGTTGTCAGGGGAGAGTAAGAAGGCCTCTGGTGTGTCCATAGAGCTGTTGTCAGGGGAGAGTAAGAAGGCCTCTGGTGTGTCCATAGAGCTGTTGTCAGGGGAGAGTAAGAAGGCCTCTGGTGTGTCAACAGAGCTGTTGTCAGGGGAGAGTAAGAAGGCCTCTGGTGTGTCCATAGAGCTGTTGTCAGGGGAGAGTAAGAAGGCCTCTGGTGTGTCCATAGAGCTGTTGTCAGGGGAGAGTAAGAAGGCCTCTGGTGTGTCCATAGAGCTGTTGTCAGGGGAGAGTAAGAAGGCCTCTGGTGTGTCCATAGAGCTGTTGTCAGGGGAGAGTAAGAAGGCCTCTGGTGTGTCCATAGAGCTGTTGTCAGGGAGAGTAAGAAGGCCTCTGGTGTGTCAACAGAGCTGTTGTCAGGGGAGAGTAAGAAGGCCTCTGGTGTGTCCATAGAGCTGTTGTCAGGGGAGAGTAAGAAGGCCTCTGGTGTGTCCATAGAGCTGTTGTCAGGGGAGAGTTAGAAGGCCTCTGGTGTGTCAACAGAGCTGTTGTCAGGGGGAGAGTAAGAAGGCCTCTGGTGTGTCCATAGAGCTGTTGTCAGGGGAGAGTAAGAAGGCCTCTGGTGTGTCCATAGAGCTGTTGTCAGGGGAGAGTAAGAAGGCCTCTGGTGTGTCAACAGAGCTGTTGTCAGGGGAGAGTTCAGGGCTCTCTCTCTCTCTCTCTGAGCGCTGACACTGCTTTTTAATATTCCACCACACGCAGAGCACACCATATGTACCCCCCCACCCCCCGCACCCCTCCACACACACACACTTCTGCCCTCACATGAAATATGAATACAAAATGCTCTTCTAATATTTGGAGGAGAAAAATATGCCTACAGCAGTCCCCCCCCATCATGAAGGGTTGACTGCAGGAGACTGAGGTGAGAAGCGAGAAGAGGAGAGAGGAGGAGAAACCGAGAGGAGGTGGAGAGAGAGGGTAGAGAGGAGAGGGGAGAAACTGAGAGGAGTAGTGGAGAGAGAGGGTAGAGAGGAAAGGAGAGGGGACTGAAAGTAGAGGAGGAGTAGAGGACAGAGAGACTGAGAGAGTAGAACACAGGGAGACAGCTCTTAACACAGAACTTGAGACAGCTCTTAACACAGTCACCTTGGAGACAGCTAGAGGAGACAGCTCTTAACACAGTCACCTTGGAAACAGCTCTTAACATAGCCAACTTGGAGACAGCTCTTAACACAGTCACCTCGGACAGGCCAACTTGGAGAGAGCTCTTAACACAGTCACCTTGAGACAGCTCTTAACATAGCCAACTTGGAGACAGCTAGGAGACAGCTCTTAACACAGTCACCTTGGAGACAGCTCTTAACACAGTCACCTTGGAGACAGCTCTTAACACAGTCACCTCGGAGACAGCTCTTAACATAGCCACCTCGAGACAGCTCTTAACATTGCCAACCTTGGAGACAGCTCTTAACATAGCCAACAGCTCTTAACACAGTCACCTTGGAGACAGCGCTTAACACAGCCAACTTGGAGACAGCTCTTAACAAAGTCACCTTGGAGACAGCTCTTAACACAGCCACCTCGGAGACAGCTCTTAACATAGCCAACTTGGAGACAGCTCTTAACAGCTCTTAACACAGTCACCTTCTTAACATAGCCACCTTGAGACAGCTCTTAACAAAGTCACCTTGGAGACAGCTTTAACATAGCCAACTTGGAGAGCTCTTAACACAGAGACAGCTCTTAACACAGCCAACTCACCTTGGAGACAGCTCTTAACACACCTTGAGCCAACAGCTTTGGAGACAGCTCTTAACACAGTCACCTTGGAGACAGCTCTTAACACAGCCAACTTGGAGACAGCTCTTAACACAGTCACCTTGGAGACAGCTCTTAACACAGCCAACTTGGAGACAGCTCTTAACACAGTCACCTTGGAGACAGCTCTTAACATAGCCAACTTGGAGACAGCTCTTAACACAGTCACCTTCTTAACATAGGAGACAGCTCTTAACACAGTCACCTTGGACCGCTCACAGCCAACTTGGAGAACAAAGTCACCTTGGAGACAGCTCTTAACATAGCCAACTTGAGAGCTCTTAACAGCTCAGCTTAACACAGCAACTCTTAACAAAGTCACCCTTGGAGTCAACATAGCCACCTCGCAGCTCTTAACAAAGTCACCTCTCTTAACATAGCAACTTGGAGACAGCTCAACACAGTCACCTTGGAGACAGCTCTTAACACAGCCTTTGGAGACAGCTCTTAACACAGCCGACTCTGAGACAGCTCTTAACACAGTCACCTTAGCTCTTAACACAGCACCTTGGAGACAGCTTTAACATAGCCAACTTGAGACAGCTCTTAACACAGTCACCTCGGAGACAGCTCTTAACACAGCAGCTTTGGAGACAGCTCTTAACACAGCCACCTTGGAGACAGCTTGGAGACAGCTTAACAAAGTCACCTTGGAGACAGCTCACACAGCCTTTGGAGACAGCTCTTAACACAGTCACCTCGGAGACAGCTCTTAACACAGACAGCTCAACATAGCCAACTTGGAGACAGCTCTTAACACAGCCACCTCGCCACCTTGAGACAGCTCTTTTGGCGTGTACGATACCCACATCAATATTTATGCCGCGTTTTCAATCATGCTGTTTGTAACATGATTATTCATGAATCAGAAATTCCTTTTCAAATAAAGGAAGAAGTTGAAGACAGTGTTTTTTTTGTGTTTTTTTTTCATTGAAAAATGTTGCTCTCTCCATTTCCATCTCAATGAGCATTCTCCATAGAGTACAGACAGACTCTGAGATTAGGGAGACCTACCGTATTTGAAACGCCTTTAATAATTCATGACATAATTTTGCTTTCTCTCAGGGAAAGTGATACACGAGCCAGACTGTCCCATTCATCAAACTGCCAAAGCCTTTTATAAGGCGTAATGAATTGGATGCAGTAGTTTTATATGTCCTGGTGTCAAAGCCCGATGTAAAAACATAGCTATGTGGGGGAGGGAACATTACAGAAGGAGAATAAAAGTCTGCACACAAATGAATGTTTTTCTCTTTTTTTATACACCTGGTTCAGCGTGACATTTGGGTCACACACAAAAAAATACCCTTGGTGCATTTTTCTAAATCCTCTGACACAAAACTGAAGTCTGTTGAAGTGCAGTGACATTGAATGTGTCCCTCAGCATCTCTACAAAGAGAAAAGAGTGTTAGATAGGGAAAAAGGGGGGAGGGGGCACAGTTAAACACGAGACTGTTACATGACAGAAACCCACACCAACATATCATTCCGGTCCAATGCCCATCCCTATAAGACCGACACCAAACTAACCATTTTTTTTTACCTTGGGGAGACTGTTTAAGATTTCCTAGTATTGTTATCAGACTAAACCAAGCTGAATAATTTCTTCCCATATCAAGGTCTGTCCTGATCAACTCCTGTGTCCTACTGCCATTGTGACATCAGGCAGAAACTAATCCCACACCCTACGGTGTGAGACAGAGAGCACGGAAACTCATTTATGTTGTTATCTGTAATGGCTTAAAGAGAACTGCGGTGTGTGTGTGTGTGTGTGTGTGTGTGTGTGTGTGTGTGTGTGTGTGTGTGTGTGTGTGTGTGTGTGTGTGTGTGTGTGTGTGTGTGTGTGTGTGTGTGTGTGTGTGTGTGTGTGTGTGTGTGTGTGTGTGTGTGTGTGGTTTACTGGGAACACGGCATGGCACTGTGCTGCGGCCTACTGCTTTCCTCCTGTCTGGTCTTGTATCTGTGTAGATAAGGCATACAGAGACGTGCAGGAACATGACTCAGGGTGATGGGGGAGATGGGGTGAGGAGATGGGTGGGATGGGGCAGGGAGATGGGATGAAGAGATGGGTGGGATGGGGCAGGGAGATGGGTGGGATCGGGTGAGATGGAGTGGGGGATGGGTGAGATGGAGTGGGGAGATGGGTGAGATGGAGTGGGGAGATGGGGTGAGGAGATGGGTGGGATGGGGTGGGGGAGATGGGTGAGATGGAGTGGGGTGGGGGGATGGAGTGGGGAGATAGGTGAGATGGAGTGGGAGATGGGTGAGATGGGGTGGGGAGATGGAGTGGGATGGAGTGGGGTGGGGGGATGGGGTGGGGAGGATGGGTGAATGGAGTGGGGTGGGGGGATGGGGTGGGGAGATGGGTGAGATGGAGTGGGGTGGGGGATGGGGTGGGGAGATGGGTGAGATGGAGTGGGGAGATGGGTGGGATGGAGTGGGGAGATGGGTGAGATGGGGTGAGGAGATGGGTGGGATGGAGTGGGGAGATGGGTGAGATGGAGTGGGGAGATGGGTGAGATGGGGTGGGGAGATGGAGTGGGGGAGATGGGTGAGATGGGGTGAGGAGATGGGTGAGATGGAGTGGGGTGGGGGGGATGGGGTGGGGAGATGGGTGAGATGGAGTGGGGTTGGGGGGTGGGTGAGATGGGGAGATGGGTGAGATGGGGTGGTGAGATGGGTGAGATGGAGTGGGGTGGGTGGATGGTGTGGGGATATGGGTGGGATGGAGTGGGGAGATGGGTGAGATGGAGTGGGGAGATGGGAGTGGGATGGAGTGGGGAGATGGGTGGGATGGAGTGAGGAGATGGGTGAGATGGGGTGGGGAGATGGAGTGGGATGGAGTGAGGAGATGGGTGGGATGGAGTGGGGAGATGGAGTGGGGTGATGGGTGAGATGGGGTGGGGAGATGGGTGAGATGGAGTGAGGAGATGGGTGGGATGGAGTGGGGAGATGGGTGAGATGGAGTGGAGAGATGGAGTGGGGAGATGGGTGAGATGGGGTGAGGAGATGCGTGAGATGAAGTGGTGAGATGGAGTGGGAGATGGAGTGGGAGATGGAGTGGGGGAGATGGAGTGGGGAGATGGGTGGGATGGAGTGAGGAGATGGGTGAGATGGAGTGAGGAGATGGGTGGGATGGAGGAGGAGATGGGTGGGATGGAGTGAGGAGATGGGTGAGATGGAGTGAGGAGTTGGGTGGGATGGAGTGAGGAGTTGGGTGGGATGGAGTGAGGAGATGGGTGGGATGGAGGTGGGGAGATGGGTGAGATGGGGTGAGGAGATGGGTGGGATGGAGTGGGGAGATGGGTGGGATGGGAGTGAGGAGATGGGTGGGATGGAGTGAGGAGATGGGTGAGATGGAGTGGGAGGAGTTGGGTGGGATGGAGTGAGGAGTTGGGTGGGATGGAGTGAGGAGATGGGTGGGATGGAGTGGAGGAGATGGGTGAGATGGGGTGAGGAGATGGGTGAGATGGAGTGGGGTGGGGGGATGGGGTGGGGAGATGGGTGAGATGGAGTGGGGTGGGGGGTGGGTGAGACGGGGAGATGGGTGAGATGGGGTGGTGAGATGGGTGAGATGGAGTGGGGTGGGTGGATGGGGTGGGGAGATGGGTGGGATGGAGTGGGGAGATGGAGTGGGGAGATGGAGTGGGATGGAGTGGGGAGATGGGTGGGATGGAGTGAGGAGATGGGTGAGATGGGGTGGGGAGATGGAGGGGATGGAGTGAGAGAGATGGGTGGGATGGAGTGGGGAGATGGAGTGGGGTGATGGGTGAGATGGGGGTGGGGAGATGGGTGAGATGGAATGAGGAGATGGGTGGGATGGAGTGGGGAGATGGGTGAGATGGGGTGAGGAGATGGGTGAGATGGAGTGGGAGATGGAGTGGGGAGATGGGTGAGATGGGGGGTGAGGAGATGCGTGAGATGGAGTGGTGAGATGGAGTGGGGAGATGGAGTGGGGAGATGGAGTGGGGAGATGGGTGGGATGGAGTGAGGAGATGGGTGAGATGGAGTGAGGAGATGGGTGGGATGGAGTGAGGAGATGGGTGGGATGGAGTGAGGAGATGGGTGAGATGGAGTGAGGAGTTGGGTGGGATGGGGGAGGAGTTGGGTGGGATGGAGTGAGGAGATGGGTGGGATGGAGTGGGGAGATGGGTGAGATGGGGTGAGGAGATGGGTGGGATGGAGTGGGGAGATGGGTGGGATGTGGGGTGAGGAGATGGGTGAGATGGGAGTGGGGAGATGGAGTGGGGAGATAGGTGAGATGGGGTGAGGAGATGGGTGAGATGGGAGTGGAGATGGAGATGGGTGAGATGGTGTGAGGAGATGGGTGAGATGGAGTGGGAGATGGGTGAGATGGGGTGGGTTAGATGGGTGAGATGGGGTGAGGAGATGGGTGAGATGGGGTGGGGAGATGGGTGAGATGGGGTGAGGAGATGGGTGGATGGAGTGGGGAGATGGGGTGGGGGTGGGGTGGGGGGATTGGTGAGATTACTGCCCCTCTTCTGTCCCAATATGACTCACTTCCTCCAGTACTGCTCCTCTTCTGTCCCAATATGACTCACTTCCTCCAGTACTGCCCTTCTTCTGTCCCAATATGACTCACTTCCTCTAGTACTGCTCCTCCTTCTGTCCCAATATGACTCACTTCCTCCAGTACTGCTCCTCTTCTGTCCCAATATCACTCACTTCCTCCAGTACTGCTCTTCTTGATAAAAAGTTGTTGATACTTGGAAATCCATTAGTTCAGTTTTTGTAGATGTTTTTGCTTATTTTTTTTGTAGAAACAGCAGTTTGTTTTTTATTGCAAATGTGTTAAATATGTTCTCTCTATGGTCTCTTGTTTGTACGGTAGGTGAATGGCTATACAGGACTGTGTTATGGTTGGCTCATCTCATCTGTCCTGTCAATGTGGATAGGGGGCTGAAGTCCACGATCATCTCCTTCGTTTTGTTGACATTGAGTGTGAGGTTATTTTCCTGACACCACACTCCAGGGCCCTCACCTCCTCCCTGTAGGCTGTCTCGTCATTGTTGGTAATCAACCCTACCACTGTCATTTAGCTCAGTTAGTCATTTAGCTCAGTTACCAAGACCTCACCATTTAATAACCTGCCCAGAGGGGGAATTGATTTACTCTATACAGTGCTGCATGTTGCTGTTCGGACATAAATACTCAAGTTTCACCTGAGCTACCAAAAGTGTTGACTTTGGAGACTATTGCGCTGCTTGTTTTGAAGCATTACAATCTGTCTGGGTGTCCTCTTCTCTGGGAGAACCAAGGCCTTGGTCCCTGTCTGACTCGCCCAAGTAGGGAACGAGGCCTTGGGTCCCTGACTGACTCGCTCAAGTAGGGAACGAGGCCTTGGTCCCTGACTGACTCGCTCAAGTAGGAACTAGGCCTTGGAACTAGACGTTGTTAGATGTTTTCCCAGGTCAGACACTAGAATCCCAAATTCCTCCTTGGCCAAAGGTGTTGATTAATCCTCAAAGCCACGTAATTTATTTTCTCCAGCGGGTAACATCCATTCTAGAACCATTTTAGTACGAGAAAGTAAGGTTCCCTGATATGTCCTGAAAAGTATCTGCCAATTACAATGTATTACTATTATGATAATTACGATGACGATGATTATTATTATGATGATTATGATGAAGATTATGATGATGATTATGATGGCGATGATTGTTGTTGGTTGTTGCTCCAGATAGAGCTTCTTCGTATGTCATGTGTTGGTTGTTGCTCAGATAGAGCTTCTTGGTATGTCCAGTGTTGGTTGTTGCTCAGATAGAGCTTCTTCGTATGTCCTGTGTTGGATGTTGCTCAGAGAGAGCTTCTTGGTATATCCTGTGTTGGATGTTGCTCAGAGAGAGCTTCTTGGTATATCCTGTGTTGGTTGTTGCTCAGAGAGAGCTTCTTGGTATGTCCTGTATTGGTTGTTGCTCAGATAGAGCTTCTTGGTATGTCATGTGTTGGTTGTTGCTCAGAGAGAGCATCTTGGTATGTCCTGTATTGGTTGTTGCTCAGAGAGAGCATCTTGGTATGTCCTGTATTGGTTGTTGCTCAGAGAGCATCTTGGTATGTCCTGTATTGGTTGTTGCTCAGAGAGAGCTTCTTGGTATGTCCTGTATTGGTTGTTGCTCAGAGAGCTTCTGGTATGTCCTGTATTGGTTGTTGCTCAGAGAGAGCATCTTGGTATGTCCTGTATTGGTTGTTGCTCAGAGAGAGCTTCTTGGTATGTCCTGTATTGGTTGTTGCTCAGAGAGAGCTTCTTGGTATGTCCTGTATTGGTTGTTGCTCAGAGAGAGCTTCTTGGTATGTCCTGTATTGGTTGTTGCTCAGAGAGAGCTTCTTGGTATGTCCTGTATTGGTTGTTGCTCAGAGAGCTGTGGTATGTCCTGTATTGGTTGTTGCTCAGAGAGGCTTCTTCTTCTGTCCTGTGTTTCGTTGTTGGTCTGTAATAGTTTTGCGTAAAATATTTTGTAGCTGGTCCTGCAGACGTGTCAAAGGACTGTAGGTGAATATTTAAATTGATTACACATACGTTAATAATTATTCTATTTTTGTTCCCAGAGAAAGGGGAAGGCACCTTTGCAGTACTTAAACGCAAGAGGCCTGCGGTACCTGTAGTATGTGCACTAGGTAAGACCTGCTGATCACCCCCTGTATTTTGGTTAGCGCACCAGGTGGTGTAAAGAATAGGTAAGTAGTGTGTAGGCAGGTAGAGTAGGAGAGGGGACACTTTAACTTTTAGTTTACAATGTTAATGATATAAAATCCCTGTTAGGTAATATTCTCTGCCTCTGTCATCCTTACCTCCACCTCCAGTCCCATACATCTATACCTCCACCCACAGTCACATACCTCTATACCTCCACCTACAGTCACATACCTCTATACCTCCACCTACAGTCACATACCTCTATACCTCCACCTACAGTCACATACCTCCACCTACAGAGGCTATGTACAGTAGTCAGGCTATATACAGTAGAGAGGCTATACACAGTAGAGAGACTATATACAGTAGAGGTTATATTCAGTAGAGAGGTTATATACAGTAGAGGTTATATACAGTAGAGACTATATACAGTAGAGGTTATATACAGTAGAGACTATATACAGTAGAGAGGCTCTATACAGTAAAGACGTTATATACAGTAGAGGCTATATACAGTAGAGACTATATACAGTAGAGATTATATACAGTAGAGACTATATACAGTAGAGAGGTTATATACAGTAGAGGTTATATACAGTAGAGAGGCTCTATACAGTAGAGAGGTTATATACAGTAGAGAGGCTTTATACAGTAGAGAGGCTCTATACAGTAGTGAGGCTATATACAGTAGAGAGGCTGTATACAGTAGAGAGACTATATACAGTAGAGGCTATATACAGTAGAGAGGTTATATACAGTAGAGGCTATATACAGTAGAGACTATATACAGTAGAGAGGCTATATACAGTAGAGAGGCTATATACAGTAGAGAGGCTATATACAGTAGAGACTATATACAGTAGAGACTATATACAGTAGAGGCTATATACAGCAGAGAGGCTATATACATTAGAAGCTATATACAGTAGAGAGGTTATATACAGTAGAGGCTATATACAGTAGAGAGGTTATATACAGTAGAGAGGCTATATACAGTAGAGGCTATATACAGCAGAGAGGCTATATACATTAGAAGCTATATACAGTAGAGAGGTTATATACAGTAGAGGCTATATACAGTAGAGAGGTTATATACAGTAGAGGCTATATACAGTAGAGACTATATACAGTAGAGAGGCTATATACAGTAGAGAGGCTATATACAGTAGAGAGGCTATATGCAGTAGAGACTATATACAGTAGGAAGGCTATATACAGTAGAGGCTATATACAGTAGAGAGGTTATATACAGTAGAGAGGCTATATACAGCAGAGAGGCTATATACAGTAGAGAGGCTATATACAGTAGCGAGGCTATATGCAGTAGTGAGGCTATATACAGTAGAGAGGCTATATACAGTCGATAGGCTCTATACAGTAGAGAGGTTATATACAGTAGAGAGATTATATACAGTAGAGATGGTTTATACAGTAGAGAGGTTATATACAGTAGTGAGGCTATAAACAGTAGAGAGGCTATATACAGTAGAGAGGCTATATGCGGTAGAGAGGTTATATACAGTAGAGACTATATACGTAGAGAGGCTATATATAGTAGAGAGGCTATATACAGTAGAGAGGCTATATACAGTAGAGAGGCTATACACAGTAGAGAGGCTATATACAGTAGAGAGGCTATATACAGTATAGAGGCTATATACAGTAGAGAGGCTATATACATTAGAGAGGCTATATACAGTAGAGACTATATACAGTAGAGACTATATACAGTAGGAAGGCTATATACAGTAGAGGCTATATACAGCAGAGAGGCTATATACATTAGAAGCTATATACAGTAGAGAGGTTATATACAGTAGAGGCTATATACAGTAGAGAGGTTATATACAGTAGAGAGGCTATATACAGTAGAGGCTATATACAGTAGAGAGGCTATATACATTAGAATCTATATACAGTAGAGAGGTTATATACAGTAGAGGCTATATACAGTAGAGAGGTTATATACAGTAGAGGCTATATACAGTAGAGACTATATACAGTAGAGAGGCTATATACAGTAGAGAGGCTATATACAGTAGAGGGCTATATACAGTAGAGAGGCTATATACAGTAGAGACTATATACAGTAGGAAGGCTATATACAGTAGAGGCTATATACAGTAGAGTTATATACAGTAGAGAGGCTATATACAGCAGA
>NW_027008464.1:27750-97108 GCF_036934945.1 Oncorhynchus masou masou | reverse complement strand
GTTATATCACAGTAGAGACCTTATATAGAGGATGGTAAAACACTGTCTACAATATCTGATTCTAGTTATATTACAAAACATCTCACTCTCTAAGTCCCTAGTCAGATTTACCTTGACTCATTGAAAGGATTGCAAGCTCTTTGATTCACTAGCTACCAAATAAATGATTTCTCCCTCATAAAAAAAGCTGTTTTCGATTTAAAGACAAAGTGTTGACTCCTCAGTTTATTTTGAGAACTATTTGCTCCTGATACTCCTCCCACTCTGTTTCTGGCTGCCATGACAACATCCATTTTATCAAGACAGCCATTTCAATTGTTCTCACTACAAGGGGACAGACTAGTTCAGCTGAAAGAGTCTAGACACCAAATAAGACACTTGTTATCAGAAACACCAGTGACAGAAAGACACTTGTTATCAGAAACACCAGTGACAGAAAGACACTTGTTATCAGAAACACCAGTGACAAAAAGACACTTGTTATCATAAACACCAGTGACAATAATACACTTGTTATCATAAACACCAGTGACAGAAAGACAATTGTTATCAGAAACACCAGTGACAAAAAGACACTTGTTATCATAAACACCAGTGACAATAATACACTTGTTATCATAAACACCAGTGACAGAAAGACAATTGTTATCATAAACACCAGTGACAAAAAGACACTTGTTATCATAAACACCAGTGACAGAAAGACAATTGTTATCATAAACACCAGTGACAGAAAGACAATTGTTATCATAAACACCAGTGACAAAAAGACACTTGTTATCATAAACACCAGTGACAATAATACACGTGTTATCATAAACACCAGTGACAAAAAGACACTTGTTATCATAAACACCAGTGACAGAAAGACAATTGTTATCATAAACACCAGTGACAGAAAGACAATTGTTATCAGAAACACCAGTGACAAAAAGACACTTGTTATCATAAACACCAGTGACAATAATACACGTGTTATCATAAACACCAGTGACAAAAAGACACTTGTTATCATAAACACCAGTGACAATAATACACGTGTTATCATAAACACCAGTGACAAAAAGACACTTGTTATCATAAACACCAGTGACAATAATACACGTGTTATCATAAACACCAGTGACAAAAATACACTTGTTATCATAAACACCAGTGACAATAATACACGTGTTATCATAAACACCAGTGACAAAAAGACACTTGTTATCATAAACACCAGTGACAATAATACACGTGTTATCATAAACACCAGTGACAAAAAGACACTTGTTATCATAAACAAGAGAAACCAATGCATGTTGCTGATAATGCACATAAGCCTCGTCAATGGCTTTGAAGAGTCACATCATTTATATATGTTTTATGTACTGCATGTTTTTGAACCAACAGCCTTGAACCTTCCTGATCGACTGCCGA
The DNA here is from genome assembly GCF_036934945.1 of Oncorhynchus masou masou. Taxonomy (NCBI): domain Eukaryota; kingdom Metazoa; phylum Chordata; class Actinopteri; order Salmoniformes; family Salmonidae; genus Oncorhynchus; species Oncorhynchus masou. Next base: position 95,689 of record NW_027008464.1, on the reverse strand, counting down.
AGGTTATTTCCACAGCACAAAACACACACACACACGCTTCTGCAGCATAGACAGGCTCCCTTAGTCACCATCACATTGACACACGATGTCACATGCTAGGGTATGCAAGCTCTTTAAAGCCTGCTCCCCTGCTCCCTCCTCCTTTCTGGGTAAAAAAGGAATTATAGTCTCTCAACCATGACAAAACAAAACAACTGCCAGCCAGCCCAGCGGATCTGTCCAGCTTCTGTCAAACTCAACGCTGTAATTGGAGGAATGACACATCCTCCATTTAAAACTGGACTTTTTATATAGATAATACACAATCACACAGTAAGTTTCTAGAGAGACAATCTCGCTTTAAAGATTAATAATCCTGCTCAACAGGGATTTTACCCCACTGTTCTGTTCTCTCTGCTTCACTTTGCTTTCTACAGCTCTTATTTAACCCATTACATTGTCAGCCCTGTCTAAGCTGGGGCAATGTTGGAATAATCGATATGGAATTGTCATACGAAGGTCATATGAAGGATCATTTTGCCATTTGATTTTGAATTTTAAGACCTTTTGAAGTATCCAAAAAATATATACATTTAATAAAAACATTTGGCCTTACTGCTATTAATTAGCCTAAACAAAACGCATTGAATAACAGATTCACAACACTGAACAAGAGATAGTCCCCAAACGTTTGTTCTGAAGTGTCTGTCCTATATATCTGAGAGATAAAAGAAAGATCAGGAAACATGTTATTTTATTTTTTTACTTGAATTCATCCCCTTATTTTTGGAACTAAACGGTCTCCATATATACAGTGGGTATGGAAAGTCACCAACCCTTCCATAATGTTCACCTTTTGTTGCCTTACAGCCTGAAATGAAAACACATCAAATCAGACTTTATTTACACACAAAAACTCCAAAAACGTATTCAAATTAAAACAGTAAAATGCCCTATTTGGATAAGTGAACACTGCCCCTTAGAATTGTAATTGCAAAACTTGCTGAGGTATAACAAACCACCTTCCAGATCACAAATCTAAATTGGCTTCTATCTGTGATCAATTGAATTGACTTTGATTAGTTCAGAATAAAAACAGGATGTTCATGGAGGACTCCACTACTTAGTAGTGCAATTCAAAGCAAAGAGCCCAAACTGTTCGGACTCTACAGACAGAAGTTGGACTGTTCGGACTCTACAGACAGAAGTTGGACTGTTCGGCAGCTACAGACAGAAGTTGGACTGTTCGGAAGCTACAGACAGAAGTTGGACTGTTCGGACTCTACAGACAGAAGTTGGACTGTTCGGACTCTACAGACAGAAGTTGGACTGTTCGGAAGCTAGACAGAAGTTGGACTGTTCGGACTCTACAGACAGAAGTTGGACTGTTCGGACTCTACAGACAGAAGTTGGACTGTTCGGAATCTACAGACAGAAGTTGGACTGTTCGGAATCTACAGACAGAAGTTGGACTGTTCGGAAGCTACAGACAGAAGTTGGACTGTTCGGACTCTACAGACAGAAGTTGGACTGTTCGGCAGCTACAGACAGAAGTTGGACTGTTCGGAAGCTACAGACAGAAGTTGGACTGTTCGGACTCTACAGACAGAAGTTGGACTGTTCGGACTCTACAGACAGAAGTTGGACTGTTCGGAAGCTACAGACAGAAGTTGGACTGTTCGGAAGCTACAGACAGAAGTTGGACTGTTCGGAAGCTACAGACAGAAGTTGGACTATTCGGAAGCTACAGACAGAAGTTGGACTGTTCGGAAGCTACAGACAGAAGTTGGACTGTTCGGAAGCTACAGACAGAAGTTGGACTGTTCGGCAGCTACAGACAGAAGTTGGACTGTTCGGAAGCTACAGACAGAAGTTGGACTGTTCGGACTCTACAGACAGAAGTTGGACTGTTCGGAAGCTAGACAGAAGTTTGACTGTTCGGACTCTACAGACAGAAGTTGGACTGTTCGGACTCTACAGACAGAAGTTGGACTGTTCGGAATCTACAGACAGAAGTTGGACTGTTCGGAAGCTACAGACAGAAGTTGGACTGTTCGGCAGCTACAGACAGAAGTTGGACTGTTCGGCAGCTACAGACAGAAGTTGGACTGTTCGGCAGCTACAGACAGAAGTTGGACTGTTCGGAAGCTACAGACAGAAGTTGGACTGTTCGGAAGCTACAGACAGAAGTTGGACTGTTCGGACTCTACAGACAGAAGTTGGACTGTTCGGAAGCTACAGACAGAAGTTGGACTGTTCGGACTCTACAGACAGAAGTTGGACTGTTCGGAAGCTAGACAGAAGTTGGACTGTTCGGAATCTACAGACAGAAGTTGGACTGTTCGGAATCTACAGACAGAAGTTGGACTGTTCGAATCTACAGACAGAAGTTGGACTGTTCGAATCTACAGACAGAAGTTGGACTGTTCGAATCTACAGACAGAAGTTGGACTGTTCGAATCTACAGACAGAAGTTGGACTGTTCGAATCTACAGACAGAAGTTGGACTGTTCGGACTCTACAGACAGAAGTTGGACTGTTCGGACTCTACAGACAGAAGTTGGACTGTTCGGACTCTACAGACAGAAGTTGGACTGTTCGGAAGCTACAGACAGAAGTTGGACTGTTCGGAAGCTACAGACAGAAGTTGGACTGTTCGGACTCTACAGACAGAAGTTGGACTGTTCGGAAGCTACAGACAGAAGTTGGACTGTTCGGAAGCTACAGACAGAAGTTGGACTGTTCGGACTCTACAGACAGAAGTTGGACTGTTCGGACTCTACAGACAGAAGTTGGACTGTTCGGAAGCTACAGACAGAAGTTGGACTGTTCGGCAGCTACAGACAGAAGTTGGACTGTTCGGCAGCTACAGACAGAAGTTGGACTGTTCGGCAGCTACAGACAGAAGTTGGACTGTTCGGCAGCTACAGACAGAAGTTGGACTGTTCGGAAGCTACAGACAGAAGTTGGACTGTTCGGACTCTACAGACAGAAGTTGGACTGTTCGGAATCTACAGACAGAAGTTGGACTGTTCGGACTCTACAGACAGAAGTTGGACTGTTCGGAATCTACAGACAGAAGTTGGACTGTTCGGAAGCTACAGACAGAAGTTGGACTGTTCGGACTCTACAGACAGAAGTTGGACTGTTCGGAAGCTACAGACAGAAGTTGGACTGTTCGGAAGCTACAGACAGAAGTTGGACTGTTCGGCAGCTACAGACAGAAGTTGGACTGTTCGGCAGCTACAGACAGAAGTTGGACTGTTCGGCAGCTACAGACAGAAGTTGGACTGTTCGGCAGCTACAGACAGAAGTTGGACTGTTCGGCAGCTACAGACAGAAGTTGGACTGTTCGGAAGCTACAGACAGAAGTTGGACTGTTCGGACTCTACAGACAGAAGTTGGACTGTTCGGAAGCTAGACAGACGTTGGACTGTTCGGACTCTACAGACATAAGTTGGACTGTTCGGAAGCTAGACAGAAGTTGGACTGTTTGGACTCTACAGACATAAGTTGGACTGTTCGGAATCTACAGACAGAAGTTGGACTGTTCGGAAGCTACAGACAGAAGTTGGACTGTTCGGACTCTACAGACAGAAGTTGGACTGTTCGGAAGCTACAGACAGAAGTTGGACTGTTCGGAAGCTACAGACAGAAGTTGGACTGTTCGGCAGCTACAGACAGAAGTTGGACTGTTCGGCAGCTACAGACAGAAGTTGGACTGTTCGGCAGCTACAGACAGAAGTTGGACTGTTCGGCAGCTACAGACAGAAGTTGGACTGTTCGGCAGCTACAGACAGAAGTTGGACTGTTCGGCAGCTACAGACAGAAGTTGGACTGTTCGGCAGCTACAGACAGAAGTTGGACTGTTTGGAATCTACAGACAGAAGTTGGACTGTTCGGAATCTACAGACAGAAGTTGGACTGTTCGGAATCTACAGACAGAAGTTGGACTGTTCGGACTCTACAGACAGAAGTTGGACTGTTCGGACTCTACAGACAGAAGTTGGACTGTTTGGAATCTACAGACAGAAGTTGGCAGATTGGCTGTATCGACTTCAGACGTGGGGGTCGACTTCAGACGTGGGGGTTGACTTCAGACGTGGGGGTCGACTTCAGCTTGTGGGGATCGACTTCAGCTTGTGGGGGTCGTGGAGAAAAACGGTTTGTAAGCCAAACCGTTAGGACGCTGCAGGCGATTTTGTAAGAAGAACGATTTTGGGATATCTCAGGGTCTAACAAACACCACTCTACCTCTGTCCCCTTTCACCGAAGATGCAGAAGTGCAACATTGGCAGATGCAGTGGACTGAGACGCATCCAATGCAAAAAAACAGACATCTAAAGTTTAAACAGACTGTTTTTATGGGAATGGTATTATGCTAATTAGATTGCGCAGACATCACCTCTAGGGGTTAAAGAGTGGATGATTACACCCTGGGATGATGACCCCATGGTGTTAGCGAGGCTTGGTGTTAGCGAGGCTTGGTGTGAGAGAGGCTTGGTGTGAGAGAGGCTTGGTGTGAGAGAGGCTTGGTGGGAGAGAGGCTTGGTGGGAGAGAGGCTTGGTGGGAGAGAGGCTTGGTGTGAGAGAGGCTTGGTGTGAGAGAGGCATGGTGTGAGAGCTAGGCTTGGTGTGAGCTAGGCTTGGTGTGAGCTAGGCTTGGTGTGAGAGAGGCTTGGTGTGAGAGAGGCTTGGTGTGAGAGAGGCTTGGTGTGAGAGAGGCTTGGTGTGAGAGAGGCTTGGTGTGAGAGAGGCTTGGTGTGAGAGAGGCTTGGTGAGAGAGAGGCTTGGTGTGAGCGAGGCTTGGTGAGAGCGGTCTGCAGGAAATCAAGTCTTCCCGCAGGCTTTGTGTTTTGATGTGCTGTGATGCTGAGTCAATCACACAAATAGGCTTCCTTGTGGGAGACAAATCAGCAGCTGCGAGTTCTCTCTCTCATTCAGCCTCTCTTTCTCATTCTCTCCCCCTCACCTCTACTTCTATCCACTCTGTCCTCTCCACCATCCACTCTGTCCTCTCCACCATCCACTCTGTCCTCTCCACCATCCACTCTGTCCTCTCCACCATCCACTCTGTCCTCTCCACCATCCACTCCACCCTCTCCTGCCTTCATTCTACACTGTCCTCTCCTCCCTCCCACCACTCTACGCCGTCCTCTCCTCTCCTCCCTACTCTACGCCGTCCTCTCCTCTCCTCCCTCCCACCACTCTACTCTGTTCTCTCCTCCCCCTACTCTGTTCTCTCCTCCCCCTCCCTGCACTCTGTCCTCCCTCCTTCCCTCCACTCTATACTGTCTTCCCTCCCTACCTCCCTCCCTCCCCTCTGTCCTCTCCTCCCCCTCCCTCCACTCTGTCCCCCCCCCTCTCTCCACTTTGTCCTCCCCCCCTCCCTCCACTATGTCCTCCCCCCTCTCTCCACTATGTCCTCCCCCCCTCCCTCCACTATGTCCTCCCCCCCTCTCCCACTATGACCACCCCCCTCTCTCCACTATGTCCTCCCCCTCCCTCCACTATGTCCTCCCCCTCCCTCCACTATGTCCTCCCCCTCTCTCCACTTTGTCCTCCCCCCTCCCTCCACTATGTCCTCCCCCCCCCCTCCACTATGTCCTCCCCCCTCTCTCCACTTTATCCTCCCCCTCCCTCCACTATGTCCTCCCCCTCCCTCCACTATGTCCTCCCCCTCCCTCCACTATGTCCTCCCCCTCTCTCCACTTTGTCCTCCCCCTCCCTCCACTATGTCCTCCCCCCCTCCCTCCACTATGTCCTCCCCCTCTCTCCACTTTATCCTCCCCCCCCTCCACTATGTCCTCCCCCTCCCTCCACTATGTCCTCCCCCCTCCCTCCACTATGTCCTCCCCCCTCTCTCCACTTTGTCCTCCCCCTCTCTCCACTATGTCCTCCCCCTCCCTCCACTATGTCCTCCCCCTCCCTCCACTATGTCCTCCCCCCCCTCCCTCCACTATGTCCTCCCCCCCTCCCTCCACTATGTCCTCCCCCTCTCTCCACTATGTCCTCCCCCTCCCTCCACTATGTCCTCCCCCCTCTCTCCACTATGTCCTCCCCCTCTCTCCACTATGTCCTCCCCCTCTCTCCACTTTGTCCTCCCCCTCCCTCCACTATGTCCTCCCCCCTCCCTCCACTATGTCCTCCCCCTCCCTCCACTATGTCCTCCCCCCTCCCTCCACTATGTCCTCCCCCCTCCCTCCACTATGTCCTCCCCCCCCTCCCTCCACTATGTCCTCCCCCCCCTCCCTCCACTATGTCCTCCCCCTCCCTCCACTATGTCCTCCCCCTCTCTCCACTATGTCCTCCCCCTCCCTCCACTATGTCCTCCCCCCTCCCTCCACTATGTCCTCCCCCTCTCTCCACTTTGTCCTCCCCCTCTCTCCACTATGTCCTCCCCCCTCCCTCCACTATGTCCTCCCCCCTCCCTCCACTATGTCCTCCCCCCTCCCTCCACTATGTCCTCCCCCTCCCTCCACTATGTCCTCCCCCCCCCTCCACTATGTCCTCCCCCCTCCCTCCACTATGTCCTCCCCCCCTCTCTCCACTATGTCCTCCCCCCCTCTCTCCACTATGTCCTCCCCCTCCCTCCACTATGTCCTCCCCCTCCCTCCACTATGTCCTCCCCCCTCCCTCCACTATGTCCTCCCCCTCCCTCCACTATGTCCTCCCCCCCCCCTCCACTATGTCCTCCCCCTCCCTCCACTATGTCCTCCCCCCTCCCTCCACTATGTCCTCCCCCCTCTCTCCACTTTGTCCTCCCCCTCCCTCCACTATGTCCTCCCCCTCCCTCCACTATGTCCTCCCCCTCCCTCCACTATGTCCTCCCCCTCCCTCCAATATGTCCTCCCCCTCCCTCCACTATGTCCTCCCCCTCTCTCCACTATGTCCTCCCCCTCTCTCCACTATGTCCTTCCCCCTCCCTCCACTATGTCCTCCCCCTCCCTCCACTATGTCCTCCCCCTCCCTCCACTATGTCCTCCCCCCCTCCCTCCACTATGTCCTCCCCCCCTCTCTCCACTATGTCCTCCCCCTCTCTCCACTTTGTCCTCCCCCCCTCTCTCCACTTTGTATGCGTCGAGAGATATGATGCTTCCACATACTGTAAGCTAGGTACCTTGAGATAGAACTGACAAATCTGAGTAGAACTGCTGTAACATACACAAGACAAAATATATCCAGGCCATTTGGCCATTAAATCAATTACATTCCTGATAGGATCCAAATCTGCATTTAAGACCTCACTACTTCTGCATTATATAAGACGCTGTAAATGCAACCCTTCCTTTGAGTGCATTTTTCATCCAAATCTTTGACAGCAACACAGAAAATCATATTAGTGGCGTCTACGACTCAGTCTAGAGGACAAAGTCAAGTAACGCATGGTGGGCAGGTGAATTGAAGTGCATGCTGGGATTTACATGCACAGTGTTGTACCTTGTCTGTCAAAGAGAAGTTATGATGACCTTATACGACTGATGAAAGTAGATTCTCTGATTGGGTAGGGTCTGGGCTGAGGAAACTAACGGCTCATGATCAAATAGGCTAACGGAGATTAATACAGTTTGTATTACTGCCTAGGTAGGCTAACTGAGATTAATACATATTGTATTACTGCCTAGGTAGGCTAACTGAGATTAATACAGATTGCATTACTGCCTAGGTAGGCTAACTGAGATTAATACAGTTTGTATTACTGCCTAGGTAGGCTAACTGAGATTAATACATATTGTATTACTGCCTAGGTAGGCTAACTGAGATTAATACAGATTGTATTACTGCCTAGGTAGGCTAACTGAGATTAATACAGATTGTATTACTGCCTAGGTAGGCTAACTGAGATTAATACAGATTGTATTACTGCCTAGGTAGGCTAACTGAGATTAATACAGATTGCATTACTGCCTAGGTAGGCTAACTGAGATTAATACAGATTGCATTACTGCCTAGGTAGGCTAACTGAGATTAATACAGATTGCATTACTGCCTAGGTAGGCTAACTGAGATTAATACAGATTGTATTACTGCCTAAGTAGGCTAACTGAGATTAATACATATTGTATTACTGCCTAGGTAGGCTAACTGAGATTAATACATATTGCATTACTGCCTAGGTAGGCTAACTGAGATTAATACATATTGCATTACTGCCTAGGTAGGCTAACTGAGATTAATACATATTGTATTACTGCCTAGGTAGGCTAACTGAGATTAATACATATTGTATTACTGCCTAGGTAGGCTAACTGAGATTAATACATATTGCATTACTGCCTAGGTAGGCTAACTGAGATTAATACATATTGCATTACTGCCTAGGTAGGCTAACTGAGATTAATACAGATTGTATTACTGCCTAGGTAGGCTAACTGAGATTAATACAGATTGTATTACTGCCTAGGTAGGCTAACTGAGATTAATACAGATTGTATTACTGCCTAGGTAGGCTAACTGAGATTAATACAGATTGCATTACTGCCTAGGTAGGCTAACTGAGATTAATACAGATTGTATTACTGCCTAGGTAGGCTAACTGAGATTAATACAGATTGTATTACTGCCTAGGTAGGCTAACTGAGATTAATACAGTATTGCATTACTGCCTAGGTAGGCTAACTGAGATTAATACAGTTTGTATTACTGCCTAGGTAGGCTAACTGAGATTAATACAGATTGTATTACTGCCTAGGTAGGCTAACTGAGATTAATACAGATTGTATTACTGCCTAGGTAGGCTAACTGAGATTAATACAGATTGTATTACTGCCTAGGTAGGCTAACTGAGATTAATACAGATTGTATTACTGCCTAGGTAGGCTTACTGAGATTAATACAGATTGTATTACTGCCTAGGTAGGCTAACTGAGATTAATACAGATTGCATTACTGCCTAGGTAGGCTAACTGAGATTAATACAGATTGTATTACTGCCTAGGTAGGCTAACTGAGATTAATACAGTTTGTATTACTGCCTAGGTAGGCTAACTGAGATTAATACAGATTGTATTACTGCCTAGGTAGGCTAACTGAGATTAATACAGATTGTATTACTGCCTAGGTAGGCTAACTGAGATTAATACAGATTGCATTACTACCTAGGTAGGCTAACTGAGATTAATACAGATTGTATTACTGCCTAGGTAGGCTAACTGAGATTAATACAGTTTGTATTACTGCCTAGGTAGGCTAACTGAGATCAATACAGATTGTATTCATGTCAGTGTTATTGACCAGGCAACCAGAGACACAAATAAATCCAACCATTCATTAGTTCATTATGGAGAAGGTCGGGACACTCTGTCCCTTACAGCTTAATGGCTAGTTTCCTGGACACAGATTAATCCAACCATTCATTAGTTCATTAATGGCTACAGCTTTCCTGGACACAGATTAATCCAACCATTCATTAGTTCATTATGGAGAAGGTGGGGACCCTCTGTCGCTGACAGCTTAATGGCTAGTTTCTCAGACACAGATGAATCCTAGACCTGGACAAAAACCATCTATTCCTACAGAGATTCTCACTCCATACAAAATCACTCTCTACCAATCAGGAATTAGTTGATTTGTTCTAAAGTCACAACGGGTACAAACATAAATCAATGGTAAATATTTGACTGTAAACAAAAGGTTTAGCAAACAGAAAATGATTTGCTGGCACTGTGCCTTGATAAACATGCCTATATGAATACAAATAGTATCCTACTCACAGTAATAAGCATACAGCACAGTGTCTTCGATTTGGCCTCGTGTCTCATTGTTTTCTGCCCACTCCTGTATTGAGAAGAAATAGGACATTGATTACAATAAAGACAACAGACCTTACACAACAACATCAGAACATATTAAAACACTAAACAGACCTTACACAACAACATCTGAACAGATTAAAACACTAAACAGACCTTACACAACAACATCAGAACATATTAAAACACTAAACAGACCTTACACAACAACATCTGAACAGATTAAAACACTAAACAGACCTTACACAACAACATCTGAACACATTAAAACACTAAACAGACCTTACACAACAACATCTGAACAGATTAAAACACTAAACAGACCTTACACAACATCTGAACAGATTAAAACACTAAACAGACCTTACACAACAACATCTGAACAGATTAAAACACTAAACAGACCTTCACAGCAACATTGATTGCAAAGCTATTTATGAAGGAGTCACAAACTAAACATACAGCTAAACATTAGTGTATAATTCCATAATCCTAGATTCACAGAGATTTCTGAGACATAGGTAATATTAAACGATAAAAGCCAGGCTAGGACTATGATGAAACGGCCGCTAAGACTATTTGCAAGGCTAAGACTATGATGAAAACGGGCACAGGGCTATTTGCCAGGCTAGGACTATGCTGAAAACGGGCACAGGGCTATTTGCCAGGCTAGGACTATGCTGAAAACGGGCACAGGGCTATTTGCCAGGCTAGGACTATGATGAAACGGCCGTTAGGACTATTTGCCAGGCTAGGACTATGATGAAACGGCCGTTAGGACTATTTGCCAGGCTAGGACTATGATGAAACGGCCGTTAGGACTATTTGTCAGGCTAGGACTATGATGAAATGGCCACAGGGCTATTTGTTTTATGGAAAAAGAAAGAGATCTTGATTCATTAAGATAAGGATATCATGAAAAAGAGTCATAAAATATGATTCACATACCAGCGGTAGTGCCTATATGATGACACTATCCCTGGTATAATGTTAATCATGTGTCTTCTTACTTTATTCATCAATCATGAACCATCTCTGCTCTCTTCGTTTTACAAAAAAACATATGGCTGTTGCATCACTGGCCTTGCTTTTATAGTAGGGGGTTAGGTATTTCAGTAGTAGCTGTATATTAGACTGGATGTATTTATTTAGTCACTTACGTAGCAGAGATTCTAAGATGTGACTTGACACAGGTTATGATAAAACGGTCACAGGGCTATTTTGTTGAAGCACCTTCAGCAGCGATGACAGCCTTAGATCTTCTTGGGTAGGACACTACAAGCTTGGCACACCTGTATATGGGGGGTTTCTCCCATTCTTCTCTGCAGATTCTCTCAAGCACTGTCAGGTTAGATGGGGAGCATCGCTGCACAGCTATTTTCAGGTCTCTCCAGAGATGTTCAGATATTAGTGCTGACGCCACTCCTGCATTGTCTTGGCTGTGTGCTCAGGGTCGTTGTCCTGTTGGAAGGTGAACCTTTGCCTTCCAAAATCCTCAGGACCTCCCCAGTCTGAGTATTTTTTCATCAAGGATTTCTCTGTACTTTGCTCTGTTCGTTTTTCCCTCGAACCTGACTACTCTCCCAGTCCCTGCCACTGAAAAACATCCCCACAGCATGATGCTGCCATCACCATGCTTCACCGTAGAGATGGTGCCAGGTTTCCTCCAGACGTGACACTTGGCATTCAGGCCAAATCTTGGTTTCATCAGACCAGAGAATCTTCTTTCTCATGGTCTGAGAGTAATTTGGCAAACTCCAAAGGGGCTGTCTTTTACTAAGTAGTGGCCACTCTACCATAAAGGCCTTTATGGAGGAGTGATGCAGAGATGGGAGAACCTTCCAGAAGGACAACTATCTCCACAGAGGAACTCTGGAGCTCTTGCAGAGTGACCATTGGGTTCTTGGTCACCTCCCTGACCAAGGCCCTTCTCCCCCGATTGCTCAATTTGGCCGGGCGGCCAGCTCGAGAAGATTCTTGGTGGTTCCAAACTTCTTCCATTTAAGAATGATGGAGGCCACTTTGTTCTTGTGGACCTTCAATGCTGTAGACATGTTTTGGTATCCTTCCCCAGACCTATGCCTCGACATAATCCTGTCTCTGAGGTCTACGGACAATTGCTTCGACCTCATGGCTTGTTTTTTCTTTTTAGACCACTGCTAGTCAGTTATTAGAGTCATTACCATTATCTCTTTGAGGTAGAGTAGACCACTGCTAGTCAGTTATTAACATAATCTATTTAAGGTAGAGTAGACCACTGGTAGTCAGTTATTACAGTCATTACCATCATCTTTAAGGTAGAGTAGACCACTGGTAGTCAGTTATTACAGTCATTACCATCATCTTTAAGGTAGAGTAGACCCCTGGTAGTCAGTTATTACAGTCATTACCATCATCTTTAAGGTAGAGTAGACCCCTGGTAGTCAGTTATTACAGTCATTACCATCATCTTTAAGGTAGAGTAGACCACTGGTACTGTTAGTTATTACAGTCATTACCATCATCTTTAAGGTAGAGTAGACCCCTGGTAGTCAGTTATTACAGTCATTACCATCATCTTTAAGGTAGAGTAGACCCCTGGTAGTCAGTTATTACAGTCATTACCATCATCTTTAAGGTAGAGTAGACCCCTGGTAGTCAGTTATTACAGTCATTACCATCATCTTTAAGGTAGAGTAGACCACTGGTAGTCAGTTATTACAGTCATTACCATCATCTTTAAGGTAGAGTAGACCCCTGGTAGTCAGTTATTACAGTCATTACCATCATCTTTAAGGTAGAGTAGACCCCTGGTAGTCAGTTATTACAGTCATTACCATCATCTTTAAGGTAGAGTAGACCCCTGGTAGTCAGTTATTACAGTCATTACCATCATCTTTAAGGTAGAGTAGACCCCTGGTAGTCAGTTATTACAGTCATTACCATCATCTTTAAGGTAGAGTAGACCACTGGTAGTCAGTTATTACAGTCATTACCATCATCTTTAAGGTAGAGTAGACCACTGGTACTGTTAGTTATTACAGTCATTACCATCATCTTTAAGGTAGAGTAGACCCCTGGTAGTCAGTTATTACAGTCATTACCATCATCTTTTAGGTAGAGTAGACCCCTGGTACTGTTAGTTATTACAGTCATTACCATCATCTTTAAGGTAGAGTAGAACCCTGGTAGTGTTAGTTATTACAGTCATTACCATCATCTTTAAGGTAGAGTAGACCCCTGGTAGTCAGTTATTACAGTCATTACCATCATCTTTAAGGTAGAGTAGACCCCTGGTAGTCAGTTATTACAGTCATTACCATCATCTTTAAGGTAGAGTAGACCCCTGGTAGTCAGTTATTACAGTCATTACCATCATCTTTAAGGTAGAGTAGACCCCTGGTAGTCAGTTATTACAGTCATTACCATCATCTTTAAGGTAGAGTAGACCCCTGGTAGTCAGTTATTACAGTCATTACCATCATCAATAAGGTAGAGTAGACCCCTGGTAGTCAGTTATTACAGTCATTACCATCATCTTTAAGGTAGAGTAGACCCCTGGTAGTCAGTTATTACAGTCATTACCATCATCTTTAAGGTAGAGTAGAGCCCTGATCTGTTCATGCTTTTGCCAACTCCATTGTCAAGCTAAACATGTTTGGCATGACAGTTCCATCAGGAGTTGTCAGGAGAGCAGAAACAGACCGTCTCCCAGGCTAGTATCGTTCACAAGCATGTCATGCTTGAATCATCAAGGATATCTGACTAGCGTAAATCATCAAATATCACCTCTTTGCAGACATATTCCTTGGTCTCTGACAATGAGTTGAAAACTAAGGACTGGTTTCCCAGACTAAAGATTATCCATCAAGCATGCTTTTTAGCCCAGGAGTAGGTCTAATGGCTTGTTATGTTTCAAATGGACAACAACATGAGCTACTATTATAAGCTGCTATATCATTGAACTCAAATTGTGTTAACTGACAGAGGCCTAAGTCTCAGGCCTTATGAAGCAGCTGAATACAGACCTTGTAAGTACCGTTGGGGTGCTTCATGTAAGACACTAGGAATATATCCACTGGAAGAAGTGCAGAGGTTATCAGTGCAATGGCCAATGCGCATATTGCAGTGATGGTTGAGATGACCTCACTCTCTTGGCGGCTCTGGTACTTCCTGATGTAGACCCAACAGAAGGACAGGATCACCTGTGGATGGAAAAACAATGGTTAGAGTTATCACATAAAATATCCTAAAGTTATTGTTAAGTTATCAGCTGTCAGAACATCTGAGTGTTTACAGTTCATTGTTATTGTAATGACTCTTAGCTAAGTAGGCTCATTATGATATCCCACTTCTGACACCAATGCAGCCAACAGCGAGACTCAGATGTTTTCGATTTACAATATTCACAAATTAAATCTCACCACTACAAATGAATTACCTTGCAAAAGTGTTGTTGAAAACTTGTTTTAATTGCCACTCGCATCAACCCTATTCACGCAGGCCATTATCAAATAAAATCCATTTATAAATACGTTTTTACATTAGCAGGTGTCACAAAGTGCTGTACAGAAACCCAGCCTAAAACCACAAACAGCAAGCAATGCAAATGTAGAGGCACGGTGGCTAGGAAAACCTCCCTAGAAAAGCAGGAACCTAGGAAGAAACCTAGAGAGGAACCAGGCTCTGATGGGTGGCCAGTCCTCTTCTGGCTGTACTGGTTAGAGAGGAACCAGGCTCTGAGGGGTGGCCAGTCCTCTTCTGGCTGTACTGGGTAGAGAGGAACCAGGCTCTGAGGTGTGGCCAGTCCTCTTCGGGCTGTACTGGTTAGAGTGCAAACAGGCTCTGAGGTGTGGCCAGTCCTCTTCGGGCTGTACTGGTTAGAGTGCAAACAGGCTCTGAGGTGTGGCCAGTCCTCTTCTGGCTGTACTGGTTAGGAACCAGGCTCTGAGGTGTGGCCAGTCCTCTTCTGGCTGTGCTGGGTGGAGATTTTAAGAGTACATGGCCATTAAGGCCAGGTTGCACTAATAAAGCCCTTTTTCATTTCAATGAAGACCCATCCACTGAGATGGGATTTGATCATCAATCCTTTTCAATGTAAAATTAAAAAGGACATCAGAGATGGGGTTGTTGTTGTGATGATGGTTTGTCAACTCGTTAGAAAGAGCAGCACAGTCACAGGCTTGCATCCCAAATGGCACCCTATTCCCCATTGGGGTCTGGTCAAACGCAGTGCACTATGGGCCCTAGTCAAAAATAATGCACTACATATAGAACAGGGTGTTATTTGGGACACACGGACCCAAAGGGAACAGGGTGTTATTTGGGACACACAGACACATAGGGAATAGGGTGTTATTTGGAACACACAGACACATAGGGAACAGGGTGTTATTTTGGGACACACAACACACAGGGAACAGGGTGTTATTTGGGACACACAGACACATGGGGAACAGGGTGTTATTTGGGACACACAGACACACAGGGAACAGGGTGTTATTTGGGACACACATGGTGCTGGAGCTCCAGAATCACAAGGTTGTATTCCAGGCACACACGGTGCCTAGTCCTAAACTGTGAGGACACTGCTAAAGCCCATTGGCTGCTCAGATCCTGAAGGGATGCCATCCAGAGACCGGATCAATTAACACTAGCCCACGCCTGCGTGTTTTGCCAGGTAATGACACAAGCTTTGCATCTAAACTAAGACCCATTGAGAGGATTGCGTTGCATAATAAATAGAGAGGGGGAGCAATTCAGAGACCAATCTGGTGTTTCAGCTTGTTAGCTAAAAGAGCAAAAACAAATTTCTCTAAGCTATATTGGCTATTATAATCACTAGCTAGGTACAAAGCCTTCCTGATTGATATGAAAACGGAAATTACTGAAGCAGGCAGGTTCAGCAGCGCCTCTGTAAATGTAGCTGTCTGCAGTCATGTGACATTGTGTATTGTAACTAGTTAGCTAACTAACAATTGATAATGTATGTTGTTAGTTATGTAGTTAGCATGTAGTTAGTTATTCTTTACAAATAAGGCAGGAGAAGTCTACTTCAAGTTAAACTTTGACATTTAACTTAGAAGCAGGCATGATCCAATAGCTACATGTTAGCAACTAGCTAACTTCATGCAAACTACTCTAAACTAGCTAGCATTGCTTGGTAAAACTGATAGATACGACCATGACAACCACAATGAGTCACTATAACACTGTAAACCAATTAATTAGCTACAACAGTTAGCTATTGATATGGTATTAGCGAGGCTATTAGAGGCAGGTTAGTTAAACTCTAACTGAGTTAGCTACAACGTTAGCTAACTAAGCCATGACAGCTGTCAAACTAGCTAACGTTAGCTAGCTAGATTGCTAGCTACGTAAAGCTGTAGCGAACAGAGCGTGACAAAGACAACTGTGGCCAAAGGAAAGTCATCCAGTACATACACAGGGTAATATTTCGAGATTCTGCAGCGACTTAAGTGTGCTTACCAAAAATACAAGGGCGAATATAGACCACCCGAGAGCAGACTCAGATAGCAACGACTGGTCCGCCATCTTCACTTCCTGCAACAAACACGGACCATGTGCTTCTATTGACATCACGGAAGGGGCGATGCAGTGGACACAAAGTTACCAAACAGAGAGACAGACCACATCAGACAGATAGATAGATACGCTACAATGATCATGTGGTAGAGTAGACCTACTGTTGAGTTGGCCTTCTTTAAATGAGGTTGTTGAATCAGTCTTTTGGATGTTTCCTCCCAAGCTCAGACAGGCAAAAAAACAACACTTATCTATTTTGCAAAGCATGAGTGCAATGAGTGTTGCAGTTTTGTGGTGCCCATCCCAAATGTCACCCTATTCCCAATATGCGCAGTACCTTTGACCAGGGCTGTAGTGCAAAAGTACAGGCTAGTGCACTGCCAATTGGGACGTAAACCATGGTAATTTAATGAGACCCTCCAGTCATTTCAGATTAGAATGTTCATGTTGTTGAAGGATGTCTTGCCCTTCATGGTGTCCCTGCGTTCTAGGCTGGAACGTAGCATTCATTTGGGACTGAAAACGATCAAGGAAATGTATCTGTCTTGGCGAGAGAGTTTATCTGTCAAGTTTTAGCTGAGTGACACCCATTTAAATCCTGACCTCTTAATCACCGATATTCCATTACTAAATATTAGAAACTTCTATTGGGTGTTAAATTGGTTTAGTCCAAAGCTCCAGTGTAGCTACATTTTAATTTTCACTCTGGTAATGAATGATCTGGTCATTTCGAGTCTGATAAGATAGTGAACCCGGTAGCCTGGGGCTCCCAAGTGGTGCAGCGGTCTAAGGCACTGCATCTCAGTGCTAGAGAGGTCACTACAGACACCCTGTTTTAAATCCGGGCTGTATCACAATCGGCCGTGATTGGGAGTCTCATAGGTCGGCGCACAATTGGCCCAGCGTCTCCGGGTTTGGACGGTGTAGGCCGTCATTGTAAATAAGAATGTGTTAACTGACTTGCCTATCAATAAAGGTTAAATAAAAAATGTTTAGTTGGTGTGGAGCCCAAGCCAGTAGATCAGGTGCAAAATAAGTGGTATTTATTTAGACTGCAAATAAGAAAAGGTGTGAAACCTGTGGGTAAAGCCAAATGTTCTATAGGATTGAGGTCAGGGCTTTGTGATGGTCACTCCAATACCTTGACTTTATTGTCCTTAAGCCATTTTGCCACAAATTTGGATGTACGCTTGGGATCATTGTCCATTTGTAAGACCCATTTGTGACCAAGCATTAACTTCCTAAGTGGTGTCTTGAGATGTAGCTTCAATATATCCACAAAATTTTCCTTCCTTATGATGCCATAAACATTATGATTCATGTTTGAATTAGGACTAGGGATAACATAGTTAATGAGATATACATGTCTGAATTAGGACTAGGGATAACATAGTTAATAATATATACATGTCTGAATTAGGACTAGGGATAACATAGTTAATGAGATATACATGTCTGAATTAGGACTAGGGATAACATAGTTAATGAGATATACATGTTTTAGAATTAGTTAATAATATATACATGTTTGAATTAGGACTAGGGATAACATAGTTAATGAGATATACATGTCTGAATTAGGACTAGGGATAACATAGTTAATAATATATACATGTTTGAATTAGGACTAGGGATAACATAGTTAATGAGATATACATGCCTGAATTAGGACTTAGGACTAGGGATAACATAGTTAATGAGATATACATGTCTGAATTAGGACTAGGGATAACATAGTTAATGAGATATATTACATGTTTGAATTAGGACTAGGGATAACATAGTTAATGAGATATACATGTCATAGTTAATGAGATATACATGTCTGAATTAGGACTAGGGATAACATAGTTAATGAGATATACATGTTTGAATTAGGACGAGGGATAACATAGTTAATGAGATATACATGTTTGAATTAGGACTAGGGATAACATAGTTAATAATATATACATGTTTGAATTAGGACTAGGGATAACATAGTTAATGATATATACATGTCTGAATTAGGACTAGGGATAACATAGTTAATGAGATATACATGTCTTTGAATTAGGACTAACATAGTTAATGAGATAACATGTTTGAATTAGTTAATGAATGATATACATGTCTGAATTAGGACTAGGGATAACATAGTTAATACATGTTTGAATTAGGATATAACATGTCTGAATTAGGACTAGGGATAACATAGTTAATGAGATATACATGTCTGAATTAGGACTAGGGATAACATAGTTAATGAGATATACATGTCTGAATTAGGACTATAACATAGTTAATGAGATATACATGATACTAGGGATAACATAGTTAATGAGATATACATGTCTGAATTAGGACTAGGGATAACATTAATGAGTTAATGAGATATACATAGTCATGAATTAGGACTAGGGATAACATAGTTAATGAGATATACATGTCTGAATTAGGACTAGGGATAACATAGTTAATGAGATATACATGTCTGAATTTAATGGATATACATGTTTGAATTAGGGATAACATAGTTAATGAGATATACATGTCTGAATTAGGACTAGGGATAACATAGTTAATGAGATATACATGTTTGAATTAGGACTAGGGATAACATAGTTAATGAATGATATACATGTTTGAATTAGGACTAGGGATAACATAGTTAATGAGATATACATGTCTGAATTAGGACTAGGGATAACATAATTAGTTAATGTTAATGATATACATGTTTGAATTAGGACTAGGGATAACATAGTTAATAGATATACATGTCTGAATTAGGACTAGGGATAACATAGTTAATGAGATATACATGTCTGAATTAGGACTAGGGATAACATAGTTAATGAGATATATCATGTTTGAATTAGGACATGTTTGAATTAGGACTAGGGATAACATAGTTAATGAGATATACATGTTTGAATTAGGATATAACATGTCTAGAATTAGGACTAGGGATAACATAGTTAATGAGATATACATGTTTGAATTAGGACTAGGGATAACATAGTTAATTAGAGATATACATGTTTGAATTAGGACATAGTTAATGAGATATACATGTTTGAATTAGGATATACATGTTTGAATTAGGATTAACATAGTTAATGAGATATACATGTTTGAATTAGTTAATGACATGTTTGAATTAGGACTAGATAACATAGTTAATGAGATATACATGTTTGAATTAGGACTGAATTAGGAGATATACATGTTTGAATTAGGGATAACATTAATGTTAATGTTTGAATTAGATATACATGTTAATGAGATATACATGAATTAGGACTAGGGATAACATAGTTAATGAGATATACATGTCTGAATTAGGACTAGGGATAACATAGTTAATAATATACATGTTTGATATACATGTCTGAATTAGGACTAGGGATAACATAGTTAATGAGATATACATGTTTGAATTAGGACTAGGGATAACATAGTTAATAATATATGTTTGACATGTTAATGAGATATACTGAATTAGGACTAGGGATAACATAGTTAATGAGATATACATGTTTGAATTAGGACTAGGGATAACATAGTTAATGAGATATACATGTCTGAATTAGGACTAGGTTAATGAGATATACATGAATTAGGACATAACATAGTTAATAAATTAGGATATACATGTTTGAATTAGGAATTAGGACTAGGGATAACATAGTTAATGAGATATACATGTCTGAATATATACATGTCTGAATTAGGACTAGGGATAACATAGTTAATGAGATATACATGTTTGAATTAGGACTAGGGATAACATAGTTAATGAGATATACATGTCTGAATTAGGATGGGATAACATAGGGATAACATAGTTAATAGTTAATATATACATGTTTGAATTAGGACTAGGGATAACATAGTTAATGAATTAGGACTAGGGATATATGTTTGAATTAGGATAGGGATAACATAGTTAATGAGATATACATGTCTGAATTAGGATGAGGGATAACATAGTTAATGAATATACATGTTTGAATTAGGACTAGGGATAACATAGTTAATGAGATATACATGCCTGAATTAGGACAAGGGATAACATAGTTAATGAGATATACATGTTTGAATTAGGATGAGGGATAACATAGTTAATGAGATATACATGTTTGAATTAGGACTAGGGATAACATAGTTAATGAGATATAATGTTTGAATTAGGATATAACATGTTAATGAGATATACTGAATTAGGACAATTAGGGATATACATAGTTAATGTTAATGAGATATACATGTTTGAATTAGGACTAACATAGGGATAACATGTTTGAATTAGTTAATAGAGATATACATGTTTGAATTAGGACTAGGGATAACATAGTTAATGAGATATACATGTTTGAATTAGGACTAGGGATAACATAGTTAATGAGATATACATGTTAATGAGATATACATGTTTGAATTAGGACTAGGGATAACATAGTTAATGAGATATACATGTTTGAATTAGGACTGAATTAGGACTAGGGATAACATAGTTAATGAGATATACATGTTTGAATTAGGACATAGTTAATGAGATATACATGTTTGAATTAGTTAATGTTAATGATATACATGTTTGAATTAGGACTTAATGGGATAACATAGTTAATGAGATATACATGTTTGAATTAGGACTAGGTTAATGATAACATGTTTGAATTAGTTAATGTTAATGATATACATGTTTGAATTAGGACTGGGATAACATAGTTAATGAGATATACATGTTTGAATTAGGACTAGGGATAACATAGTTAATAATATATACATGTTTGAATTAGGACTGAATTAATGGATATACTAATTAGGACTAGATAACATAGTTAATGAGATATACATGTTTGAATTAGGACATGTCTGAATTAGGACTAGGGATAACATAGTTAATGAGATATACATGTCTGAATTAGGACTAGGGATAACATAGTTAATGAGATATACATGTTTGAATTAGGACTATATAATTAGGACTAGGGATAACATAGTTAATGAGATATACATGTTTGAATTAGGACTAGGGATAACATAGTTAATGAATACATGTTTGAATTAGGACTAGGGATAACATAGTTAATGAGATATACATGTTTGAATTAGGACTAGGGATAACATAGTTAATGAGATATACATGTTTGAATTAGGACTAGGGATAACATAGTTAATGAGATATACATGTTTGAATTAGGACAGGGATAACATAGTTAATGAGATATACATGTCTGAATTAGGACTAGGGATAACATAGTTAATGAGATATACATGTAACATAGTTAATGGTTTGAATTAGGACTAGGGATAACATAGTTAATGAGATATACATGTTTGAATTAGGACTAGGGATAACATAGTTAATGAGATATACATGTTTGAATTAGGACTAGGGATAACATAGTTAATGAGATATACATGTTTGAATTAGGACTAGGGATAACATAGTTAATAACATGTTTGAATTAGTTAATAACATAGTTAATGAGATATACATGTCTGAATTAGGACTAGGGATAACATAGTTAATGAGATATACATGTTTGAATTAGGACATAGTTAATGAGATATACATGTCTGTTAATGAGGGATAACATAGTTAATAGATATACATGTCTGAATTTGGACTAGGGATAACATAGTTAATGAGATATACATGTCTGAATTAGGACTAGGGATAACATAGGATATACATGTTTGATAACATAGTTAATGAGATATACATGTTTGAATTAGGACATGTTAATGAGATATACATGTTTGAATTAGGACTAGGGATAACTGAATTTGGACTAGGGATAACATAGTTAATGAGATATACATGTTTGAATTAGGACTAGGGATAACATAGTTAATGAGATATACATGTTTGAATTAGGACTAGGGATAACATAGTTAATGAGATGTACATAGAATAGAATAGAATAAAAATGTCCATCCAGGATGGACATGTTTCTCTGGAATCACCTTCCATTAAAAGGATCACAGACACAGACAGTCTCACATCAGACACATTTAAACCAGTCAGTCCATCATGTTGCAAACACTAACAACATAGAGGACATTAATACATTCACTCACAACCGATCACTGTTCCAACTGCACTAGATAGATCAGTACATATACAGATACAATGTACTTGGCATTTAGTAGTCCAACAGCACAAGGAACAAATGAATGTTTGAACACATGATTCTTGGCCATGGGCATTCTGAAGCTTCTCAACCTGAGGGTGTAAAGGGTGGGAGTAGTCGCCAACGACAACCACTGCCTTCTTTTTGTTTGTCTTGTGGAACAGACTGCTCAAATGTGCCTGTGGTCGACCAATTACTTTGCTGGCTGTGTTTACTATTCTTGTCAGTTTGGTTTTGCTCCTCACGCTCAGATTACCATACCAGACTGTCATATTGAACTTGAGGATGCTCTCCACCAAGCTGCTGTACACCCTCTCCAGAACATTCAGGCTGACCCCAAACCCCTTCATTTTCCTAATTAAAAACAGGTACTGGCTTGCTTTAAAAAAAATACAGTCTGAATTCTCTGTAAAACTCAGGTTGTTAGCAATTTGTGTCCCTAGGTATTTGAAACACTCAACCACCTCCACTGGTTGGTCGTTCAGAGAGCATGATTGGGACACTGGTAAGTTGTTTCAATTGATGATCAGATCCTTTGTCTTTTCCACATTGATGTGAAGGGCACTTGACCAGCACCATTCTTGACAGCACCATTCTTGACAGTTATTGGTCTGTTTACAATAGCTGTCCACATCTGATGTAAATAATAAAGTACATTTCAGATACCCCAAAAACTACTTAAATAGTACTTTAAAGTATTTTTACTTAAGTTCTTTACACCACTGCTTCTTATGGTCGACACCTTCCAGGAGTTTGGCACTGTGCAGGTGCTCAGCAGGAGGTGAACAGTCGTGTGAAGACTCCCTTGACCTGGTCGGCGCAGAACTTCAGTACTTTGCCCTGTAGTCCTCCTGGGCCTGGTGCATTGTGTGGCTAAGAATTTGACAAGCATGAGGCCTCCTCGTTCTCTGTTATCTGGACAGGAGAGGATTTGGAGATGCTCTCACGTATTTGTTTACATTCGTCTTTAAAATCGACAGTGTCAAATCTTCCATAACAACAGTTTAGGTCGTTTACAATTAGGACGAGGGAAACAAAAGATATACTGTACAGGTTTGTACTTTGTAACAAACAATGAGTCAATTTGTTTGGGGGAAAAATGGAGGCAAGCAGTAGGCCCAGACCACAGAGATTGATATAGGACTCAAAAGTCTGTTGTAGTATGGGCAGCGCCATTGAGGACTTACACCATTTTGAAGTAGTCAACTGGGTGGGACTTCCTATGGGTTGAGGAAGAATCATATAATTCCATCCAGTTCAGCAGGAAGGAACAGTAATAAATTATACTTGTGAGGAAAAAAATCCATAACTAGATGGCAGTGAATCTGTAGATGACAGTGAATATGTAGATGGCAGTGAATCTGTTGATGGCAGTGAATCTGTAGATGGCAGTGAATCTGTAGATGGCAGTGAATCGGTAGATGGCAGTGAATCGGTAGATGGCAGTGAATCGGTAGATGGCAGTGAATCTGTAGATGGCAGTGAATCGGTAGATGGCAGAATGTAGATGGCAGTGAATCGGTAGATGGCAGTGAATCTGTAGATGGCAGTGAATCTGTAGATGGCAGTGAATCTTAGATGGCAGATGGTAGATGGCAGTGAATTTGTAGATGGCAGAATCTGTAGATGGCATGATGGCAGTGATTGCTGTAGATGGCAGTGATCGGTAGATGGCATCTGTCTGTAGATGGCAGTGGCGAATGGCTGGCAGTGAATAGATGGCAGTGAATCTGTAGATGGCAGTGAATCGGTAGATGGCAGTGAATAGGTAGATGGCAGTGAATCTGTAGATGGCAGTGAATTTGTAGATGGCAGTGAATCTGTAGATGGCAGTGAATCTGTAGATGGCAGTGAATCTGTAGATGGCAGTGAATCTGTAGATGGCAGTGAATTTGTAGATGGCAGTGAATCTGTAGATGGCAGTGAATCTGTAGATGGCAGTGAATCTGTTGATGGCAGTGAATCTGTAGATGGCAGTGAATCTGTATGATGTAGATGGCAGTGAATCTGTAGATGGCTGTCGGTAGATGGCAGTGAATTTGTAGATGGCAGTGAATCTGATGGCAGTGAATGGATGGCAGTGAATCTTTGATGGCAGTCTGTAATGGCTGAATTGATGGCAGTGAATCTGTAGATGGCAGTGAATCGTGTAGATGGCAGTGAATCTGTAGATGGCAGTGAATCTGTTGATGGCAGTGAATCGTAGATGGCAGATGGATGGCAGTGAATCTGTAGATGGCAGTGAATCTGTAGATGGCAGTGAATCGGTAGATGGCAGTGAATCTGTAGATGGCAGTGAATCTGTAGATGGCAGTGAATTTGTAGATGGCAGTGAATCTGTAGATGGCAGTGAATCTGTAGATGGCAGTGAATCTGTAGATGGCAGTGAATTTGTAGATGGCAGTGAATCTGTTGATGGCAGTGAATCAATAGATGGCAGTGAATCTGTAGATGGAAGTGAATCACTAACCTTGGCTTTATAACTGTTCAAACAACACACTCTAGGTAGCAGTGTGCACCCTTTCAGTTTGTTTGCCAACTCATTGAGGTAATAGAAGAAGAACATTGAATACTTCAAAATGGAGGGGCCTCAATGGCGCTGCCCATGCTCTCACAGACGCCATAATGGGACAGATACAATGAGGCGATGTCTATCTAAATGTATGGCATAGGGCCCTCATGACGTCAAATTCATCTCCAGCACCACTCCAACATCAACATATGTGAAAATGGCGCATTTCTATTGTTTGTAATAATAAAGATATGTTTCCAATGATATCATCAACCAATTAGTAGGCAGTCAGTAGGCCATGCCTTCTCACAACTGGTCAAAATGACATGATGCACACCGATGATGTCATTGGAAACACTTATCTTCCTCTATCTTGTTTACTACAAATCATAGAAACATGCCATTTTAACATACGTTGATGTTGGGGTGGTGCTGGAGATTCATATGATGTTGAAAAATGTTGTAGTATCCCTTTAAAAACATGCCACTTCCATACAGCTATGACTAGAAGTGTTTTTTGTTGTTGTAGCAGGTAAGGAGAATTAGGTTAAGGTTAGGAAAAGGGTTAGAGTCAGCGAAAATGTTTTCCTGATCTGCTACACAAAGTAACTTCCGGTCGTTGCTGTATCGAAGTGCCTGTTTCTAGAGAATCCCATGGCCTATTTGAAGCCACCGTGCCTCCATCTTGGCACTCTGCCACCATTCTAAAAAAAATTTTGGAATCTATAAAAATGCATTTATTAATGTCTACATTTGTTTTTGACACATTTATTCTATTACAGAAGCTTTAAAACATGCTTTTGAATTAAATTATGAGAGCTAAACATTTTTTTTTAAATGTCCCCACTACAACAAAACAATACTTAAATACATGTAATTTTGTTCTTGAAACATTTAATTGAAATACTGTAGAATTCCATTAATTCTTATAGAGGACTGCTTATCGAGTTCTAATATGGCTGGTGGTTTCAAAGCCTCTCATTGGCTAATATATAGCATAAGCAATTCAGGGATTATACAGGAAACATCATTGGACTGAATGTATCGACTCCACATGTTTCTCTCTTGCTCATTAAGAAACATTTGATTTCAGTCTTTGGGGTTGTGGTTTGATGTGGCAGTTATTGATGTGTGTCCCCCATGAGACACCATAGGAACAAAGCCAATGTCACTTCCTCAAAGTAGTCAGAATGAATTTAAGATAACACAAGAAATCTGTAATTACTTTTGAAGTTTTTGCTGAGGAGGTTTTAGTTGTATATGTACAGTAGCTAAGGTGTTTGGTGCACTATTTCTCAAGTTAAACAATGTGTGGTATGTTGTCTTATGTAAAAAACAGTTTGTTCCGCTGCTGTGTTCGGCAGGTTTATCTCACTGTCTGTGTGTTCTGCGTAAAATTGGAGAGATCGCAACTGTGTATCCTATGCAAGTAATCAAGTGAGCATTGTCGAAATCAAAAACCCAACCCTCAAGTCATGACGAACTCACTTACACAACTCAGTTTTGAACGAGACTGACTTTATAACTAAAATTATACTATTTACACTCACTTTTTGGACACTAGAATAAATGTTTGAGTAATATCGATGCCACACAGGCATTTTCTATCAGAGAAGTTGTATATTGCCTTCAGTTGCGTGATAATTCAGATTGATAAAAGTCTGAGATCACTCCTGCTAAATTACAGTTAATCATTCCGGTCATATCCTCCATGCTGCTAAGAGGACACTAAAATGTCAGCTCTCCTCTTTTACATTATCTCCTCGAGAAATTCTATTATCTTACACCTTTCACATAAGTAATTATGCTCATTAAATCAAATTGCATTCGTTTTTATTCTTATTGTAAGCCTAGACTTGGCACGTACGGAGAAACGGAGAAAAGTCATTAAAAAGGATGAGAGTGACTGAATGGGGATGTCTGCTGCATGTCAATGGAAATGTACAACATTATTGATGTTCGTTAGTTACTTTTTAAACTTTGCAGTCTGTGAAAGAAGCAGGTGGACATTTAAAGTAACAGTTGCATGGCAAAGTCCCAATGATCTCTTCTTACTCCCAAAGCTGCACTTGTTATCTACCCTTCGCTGGCTTGAAAGGAAATGACTGGTAGTATATGAAATATGGTGGAAACTCATGCTCACCCATGTCTCCGCTAATCCAATGATTTTAGATTTGTTGGGAAGTAGTGAACATGTGCACACTTGTGAGGAAGGAGAGATGATTGAGACAGAGCCCTTCACTGCTGGGTTACAGAACAGCTGTGGTACCTGTTCATTTATTTTACTGAAAAGGAATACAATTATCCAATTACATTTTTCTTTACTATACCATGTATGTTTTAGCACCTTTCTTCCTGAGAGTGTCGGCTATCTAGAACCTAAAATGGTCATTCGTTTCTCCCCATAGGAGAGACCTTTGAAGAACCCTTTTTGGTTTCATGATTTCTCGATTTCATGTAAAACACTTTTCACATAGGGTTCTACATGGGACCCAAAAGAGTTCTACCTGGAACCAAAAAGGGTTCTCCTATGGAGACAGCCAAACAACCATTTTGGAACCCTCTTTTCTAAGAGTATAGACCTGAATGGAATTGGTAAACAAGCAGTCAAAATGGAGAGGACAAGTGAAATAGACTGGAAATTGGAGAAGGCATGTGGTGGCCCTCTTGAATAATGCACAGCCCACTTTTCTTCATACATTTCATATTTGATGAGCTTGTTGAGGTTGGACACTGCTGCATAGCTGCATCCCAGCTGGAAAGTTCCAGGAAAATAAGACGTTGCTTATTGTCATAGGATTTCTAACCCAGACAAAACATGTACAGTTCATTGAGGTGAATGTAACTGCTAACTGTCAAATCAAATATTAACCCTTTCGGAGACCTTTTAATTCAGAATCAGGTTCAATGAGAGTTAAGAGTGAGTTATACAATCAGTGATTCACAACACGCTCTGCCTAAATTACTTCCATTCTTTTAGCAGTCGTATCGGTTTATTGACAGGGTTTTTCACCTGTGTTATTATTAGTGTCTTGTCCAAGCTGCCTAATGCTACAGAAACAGGAGACAGGATTCTGCCCTGTGGTCCATTCCGGCTCAGACAAGGCTTTATGTACCATTAGTTCTTGGGAAGACAGATGAACAGCACAGAGACACATGTTGTTTTTAATGTCAGTCATGCAGTGCTTTGCTCTTTGTATCATCTTACCTAACTGAAATCCATCTTGAACATCATTCCAACAGTTCCTATAGAGATCAGCCCCAGTGCTCCGTGGGAAAACGATCATGATGGAGAGATACACGATCTGATAATGACTTCTGACACATTAAACTAAATGAGTGCCGGTTGCTAGCTACACTAGGGGTCAAATGCTAGATGAGGTTACAACGTTATAGCACTGATTTGATTCAAAGCTGTATGTGATAGACAGACATTTTCCCACAGACATTTTCTGTGTTAAATTTAAATTAGAAGGCACAGTGACGCTGAACCGTTGGTGATTTACCCATTACAGTGCCTTGCAAAAGTATTCACCCCGCTTGGCATTTTTCCTATTTTGTTGCATTACAACCTGTAATTAAAATGGATTTTTATTTTTATTTCATGCAATGGACATACACAAAATAGTCCAAATTGTGGTGAAGTGAAATGAAAAAAATGACTTGTTTCAAAAAATACTAAAATATAAAAAATGGAAAAGTGGTGTGTGCATATGTATTCACCCCCTTTGCTCTGAAGCCCCTAGATAAGATCTGGTGCAACCAATTACCTTCAGAAGTCACATAATTAGATAAATAAAGTCCACATGTGTGCAATCTAAGTGGCACATGATCTGTCACATGATCTCAGTATATATACACCTTTTCTGAGTCTGCAACACCACTAAGCAAGAAGCACCACCAAGCCAGTGACACCATGAAGACCAAGGAGCGTGCCAAACAGGTCAGGGACAAAGTTGTGGAGAAGTACAGATCAGGATTGGGTTATAAAAAAATATCAGAAACTTTTAACATCCCACGGAGCACCATTAAATCCATTATTAAAAAATGGAAAGAATATGGCACCACAACAAACCTGCCAAGAGAGGGCCGCCCACCAAAACGCACGGACCAGGCAAGGAGGGCATTAATCAGAGAGGCAACAAAGAAACCAAAGATAATCCTGAAGGAGCTGCAAAGCTCCACAGCGGAGATTGGAGTATCTGTCCATAGGACCACTTTAAGCCATACACTCCACAGAGCTGGGATTTACGGAAGAATGGCCATTAAAAAGCCATTGCAAACACATTTGGTGTTCACCAAAAGGCATGTGGTAGACTCCCCAAACATATGGAAGAAGGTACTCTGGTCAGATGAGACTAAAACTGAGCTTTTTGGCAATCAAGGAAAATGCTATGTCTGGTACAAGCCCAACACCTCTCGTCACCCCGAGAACACAATCCCCAAAGTGAAGCATGGTGGTGGCAGCATCATGCTGTGGGGATGTTTTTCATCGGCAGGGCCTGGGAAACTGTTCAGAATTGAAGGAATGATGGAGGGTTAGATTTAAAATGTTCTCCGTGATACGTCACGATTTTATTCTTAACAGGTGTCCATTACAGAAAAGCTCTTAAAGAGGCTGCGAATTTTCGCAGCTTTTTGTTAAAAATCACGCAAAATTTCATAGTCCTGCTAGTCATGCCAGGAATATAGTATATGCATATGATTAGTATGTGTGGATAGAAAACACTCTGAAGTTTATAAAACTGGTTAAATCATGTCTGTGACTATAACAGAACGTGTGTAGGAGGCAAAATCCCAAGGAAAACTGTTCACAAAAAACACACAAAAAATATCAATCCGCCAGTATTGTCTATGGCAAGGGAAAAGAGATAGCGTCCGGTTTACAGTTCCTACAGCTTCCACACGATTTCGCCAGTGTTGGGAATTGTGTTGAAGTTAATCCTTGGTCAAATGGGAAATAGGCACTTCCTGTCGTTGAGTACACCGGAGGAAGTTATGAAAGGGAGAATATGAACCATGATTTCAAGACTTGCTGCTATTGAATACAGATCGCCCCGTGATCAATTTGATCGATTATTATTGTTTACTAATACCTAAAGTTGGATTACAAAAGTAGTTTGAAGTGTTTTGTCAAAGTTTATAGGCAACCTTTTTAATTTACAAAAATGACGTTGTGTTTTGAAACATAGAGTTTTTTCCTGGATCTTACGGTGTTCATAAATGGACATTTTGGGTATACATGGACCGATTTAATCGGAAAAAAAAGACCCAATTGTGATGTTTATGGGACATATAGGAGTGCCAACAAAGAAGCTCGTCAAAGGAAATGAATGTTTTATATTTTATTTCTGCGTTTTGTGTAGCGCCGGCTACGTTAATTACTTTGTTTACGTCCCCTTTGGGTATTTCGGGGGTTGCATGCTATCAGATAATAGCTTCTCATGCTTTCACCGAAAAGCATTTTAAAAATCTGACACGTTGGCTAGATTCACAGCGAGTGTACCTTGCACGTGTGTTTTAATGAAAGTTTGAAATGTATCGAGTACTATTAGTTGGCGCTCTGGAATTTCCGCTGATTTTGATCCCTGTACAGGGACCGCAGCCATAGGAGGAGGAAACCCAATGAGTGGATTGCCCTCTGTCCTGGACTAGAACATTAGACTGATATAAGGTAAGGAAACATACATGTCATTTGTGATTTGAATGAACGATCCCTTTAAAATGGAGGTATTCATAAAGTTATAAATATCCCTTCCTGTGTACATTTTAGGACGTCCCTCTGCCCTGACAGGACAATGTCAACCCTGGTTGTTCATTGTGACTCCTGGAGGACGAACATCAACCTATCAGGATTCTCCTCAAGTAAGGACCATTGTTCCAAATGAGACGTTAGGTTCAGGAATAAGGAACTGATTAACCACTGTCCTGCAGAAACCTGTCACACACACACACACACACACACAATGAGTTTAATGTCGTGTTCTACTGCATTGATTAAGCACACTGACGGTATTCTTCATTTGAAGTTGGCTGCATCGAAACAGACAACAGAAGCAGCCAGTGGACTCTAAGCTAACAAAACATTTCTGGCATCGGGTTTCCTCTTTACTTTATCTTTGTTTCTATGTATTGAGCTTTTATTCAATAAATGTCTGTATGGGCACTCTCCCCCAACAGTAAAATGAATTGATCTTGTTTAGGATTTGCGGTTAGGCCATTACCTGTTTCTCTATGCACCATGGCAGGCAGCGGTGACCTCAACATAACTCATGTCTGCATTTGCATTTCTGAGACAAAGTATGCTTTTTACCATATCATTTTATCACTATAACCATTTGCTTTGTCACATGCAGGGCCCAGGGCAATACGGGTTGAGCTTCCATGTGAGTGACTAAACATTTTACTGGGTATACAAGCAGACTGTATAATATTTTTAGAATACAGGATTTAATACATCAACCATAGATAAAGATGTTCCTATGCATTTCATATCCAGTTAAAAGGCAGGTGTTGAACATCAGCCTCAAGGCAATAATAACCTGAAAGGCACAATGAGGGCTCATATAGGCACAGTGTACGGTACAATGCATAAAGGCAGGTGTTGAACATCAGCCACAAGGCAATAATAACCTGAAAGGCACAATGAGAGCTCATATAGGCACAGTGTACGGTACAATGCATAAAGGCAGGTGTTGAACATCAGCCACAAGGCAATAATAACCTAAAAGGCACAATGAGAGCTCATATAGGCACAGTGTACGGTACAATGCATAAAGGCAGGTGTTGAACATCAGCCACAAGGCAATAATAACCTGAAAGGCACAATGAGAGCTCATATAGGCACAGTGTACGGTACAATGCATAAAGGCAGGTGTTGAACATCAGCCTCAAGGCAATAATAACCTAAAAGGCACAATGAGAGCTCATATAGGCACAGTGTACGGTACAATGCATAAAGGCAGGTGGACCACCACACAATGCAGCCATGCTAATGTGTTTGCTTAGAAAACACCTATTTTCAGGCCTCTTTGAAGTATAAAGCTAATCATACACATGTCCCAGATCCATGCCTACTGATTGGATGATGTCCCAGATCCATGCCTACTGATTGGACGATGTCCCATATCCATGCCTACTGATTGGATGATGTCCCATATCCATGCCTACTGATTGGATGATGTCCCAGATCCATGCCTACTGATTGGATGATGTCCCAGATCCATGCCTACTGATTGGATGATGTCCCAGATCCATGCCTACTGATTGGATGATGTCCCAGATCCATGCCTACTGATTGGATGATGTCCCAGATCCATGCCTACTGATTGGATGATGTCCCATATCCGTGCCTACTGACTGGATGATGTCTCAGATCCATGCCTACTGATTGGATGATGTCCCAGATCCCTGCCTACTGATTGGATGATGTCCCATATCCATGCCTACTGACTGGATGATGTCCCAGATCCATGCCTACTGATTGGATGATGTCCCAGATCCCTGCCTACTGATTGGATGATGTCCCAGATCCATGCCTGGTGATCGGATGATGTCCCAGATCCCTGCCTACTGGTTGGATGATGTCCTGTCCCAGATCCACACCTACTGATTGTTTTAAAGACATGTCAGGCATCAGAGTCCACAGATAAAATGGATTAGTGTTTGTCTAATTCAACATGAAGCAGCAATAACGCAACACACACACACAGAAACTTCTTATTGAAAGTAAGGAATTAACAAATCAGCTAGAACAGAATAGCATATAACACAATAGAAAAGACTAGAATAGAAGACTAGAACAAAATAGAATAGAACAGAACAGAGTAGAACATAATTTTTATTTATTTATTTATTTCACCTTTATTTAACCAGGTAGGCTAGTTGAGAACAAGTTCTCATTTGCAATTGCAACCTGGCCAAGACAAAGCATAGCAGTTCTACACATACAACAACACAGAGTTACACATGGAATAAACAAACATACAGTCAATATTACAGTAGAAAAAAAGGAAAACAAAAAGTATATATGCAGTGAGTACAAATGATGTAGGATGAGGGAGTTAAGGGAATAAATAGGCCATGGTGGTGAAGTAATTACAATATAGCAATTAAACACTGGAATGGGAGATGTGCAGAAGATGAATGTGCAAGTAAAGATACTGGGGTGCAAAGGAGCAAGATAAATGCAGTATGGGGATGAGGTAGTTGAATGGTCTGTTTACAGATTGGCTATGTACAGGTGCAGAATAGAGCACAATCGAATTTAATAGAACCGAATAGAACAGAACAGAATAGAACACAATAAAATAGAATAGAATAAAACAGACTAGAATAACATATAAATACCTCATAAATGGCTGCTGGTATGAAGGGAGGTACCAAGGAAGGTAAGGGAGGTAACTCGTGTTTACTTCAATGGCATGACTTACTTGTGTGGAGGTGGAGTTCTTTATCTGTTGCCGAAGTTCGTGAAACTATTTTTACTCTGACCATGTATTACTGTTTAAACGTACATACTACATGACCAAAAGTATGTGGACACCTGCTTGTCGAACATCTCATTCCAAAATCACGGGCATTAATATGGAGTTGCCCACCCTTTGCTGCTATTACAGCCTCCACTTTTCTGGGAAGACTTTCCACTAGATGTTGGAACATTGCTGCGGGGACTTGCTTCCATTCAGCCACAAGAGCATTAGTGAGGTCAGGCACTGATGTTGGGTGATTAGGCCTGGCTCGCAGTCGGCATTCCAATTCATCTGAAATGTGTTCGATATGGTTGAGGTCAGGGCTCTGTGCAGGCCAGTCAAGTTCTTCCACACCGATCTCAATAAACCATTTCTGTATGGACCTCGCTTTCTGCACAGGGGCATTGTCATGTTGAAACAGGAAAGGGCCTTTACCAAACTGTTGCTACAAAGTTAGAAACCCAGAATTGTCTAGAATGTAATTGTATGCTGTATCGTTAAGATTTCACTTCACTGGAACTAAGGGGCCTAGCCCGAACCATGAAAAACAGCCCCAGACCATTATTCCTCCTCCACCAAACCTTACAGTTGGCACTACGCATTGGGGCAGGTAGCGTTCTCCTGGCATCTGCCAAACCCAGATTTGTCCGTCGGACTGCCAGATGGTGAAGAGCCATGGAAACCCATTTCATAAGTGTTGCAACCGAGGATGGACGATTTTTATGCATTACACATTTCAGCACTTGGCGGTCCCGTTTCGTGAGCTTGTGTGGCCTACCACTTCGCGGCTGAGCCGTTGTTGCTCCTAGACGTTTCCACTTCACAATAACAGCACTTGGAGTTGACCGGGGCAAATTTTAAGAACTGACTTTTTGGAAAAGTGGCATCCTATGACAGTGCCACGTTGAAAGTCACTGAGCTCTTCAGTAAGGCCATTCTGCTGCCAATGTTTGTCTATGGAGATTGCATGGCTATGTTCTCCATTTAATACATCTGTCAGCAACGGTGTGACTGAAATAGCCAAATCCACCAATGATGGCGTGTCCACATACTCTTGTATATATAGTGTATATGAATATCTCTTTGAATATTTAATATCTTCTTTACCAATAGCTATGGTGGAGACTGGAGAGAAGGAATAAAATACCAGTTTAGATTTAACAATGTAGTTTTCAGGTATTCCATGTAGTTTTTCCATCATATATTTATCATGCAATTAGCATAATCTCTGTACTCACTTGTTATGTCTTTTACAGAATGTGTTGAAGTTGTATGGGGTCAATGGGGTGCCTGCAGATGAAAAGATATCACAGGCTTTTCTTCATTCTTAGATCAGTTGTGAATAAACCATGAAGTTACAAACAAGGCTAGATGTCCATTATCACTGTGATGCTGCTGGCCCTCCACTTCAACTCCACTTCACCTTGGGCTTTGGTTCTATTAGGCTGACAATATCTCAGAATAAAGATAGGCCTACTTATTATTATCAAACTACACTGAACAAAAATATTAACACAACATGTAAAGTGTTGTTCCCATGTTTCATGAGCTGAAATAAAAGATCCCAGAAATGTTCCATACGCAGAAAAAGCTTATTTCTCTCAAATTTTGTGCACACATTTGTTTACATTCTGGCTAGTGAGCATTTCTCTTTTTCCAAGATAATCTATCCAACTGACATGTGTGGCATATCAAGAAGCAGATTAAACAGCATAATCATTACACAGGTGCACCTTGTGCTGGAGACAAACGGCTACTCTAAAATATACAATTTTGTCACACAACACAATGCCACGGACATATCTCAAGTTTTGAGGGTGTGTGCAATTGGCGTGCTGACTTCAGCAATGTCCACCAGAGCTGTTGCCAGATAAGTGATTGTTAATTTCTCTACCATGGGGCGCCTCCAACGTCGTTTTAGAGAATAAAACTGAGGAGTATTTCTGTCTGTAATACAGGCTTTTTGTGGGGAAAAACTCATTCTGATTGGCTGGGCCTGGCTCCCCAGTGGGTGAACCTGGCTCCCCAGTGGGTGGGCCTGTGCCCTCCCAGGCCCAACCATGACTGCGCCTCTGCCCAGTTATGTGAAATCCATAGATTTGGCGCTAATACTTTTTTTCAATTGAATGATTTCCTAATATGAACTGTGACTCAGTAAAATTGTTGGTATTGTTGTATTTTGCCTTTATATTTTTGTTCAGTATATATTAAAGATATATCTTAAATAACTATTCTTTATGTTCCTTGTGAAAAGATTTTGGATAAACATTTCAAGCACCATAGAGTTCATTCTAACTTAGTATAAAACTCTACATGAGCCCTTCAGCACCATAGGGTTCATTCTAACTTGGTGTAAAACTCTACATGAGCCCTTCATCACCATCCTCAAGGAGATTGCAAAACATTCTGTTGTGGCATTTGAGTCTGAGACTAAAATAGACCCCAACTCCTATGGAACTATCTAGCAAAGCCTAGGTACAATTCAAGGTGTTGATCAAACTCATCAAGAAAAAACATAATATTGACTATCAGGCAACATTGAGTTGGAGGTTATAGCTAGCAAAGTACTGTATTTCATCACCAGTTCATGTTCTCGATCAATAAATCAATATTTAATCCATACATTATGAACATTATTGTTGGCAGAGGAAATGTTTTGCTCCCAATTCTAATTTAACACAGTGTGGATAGAAGAAAACAGAAAAAATAATGAAAATAATTGAATTACTCCATTACATAATTTGAGCACCAGTTTATTTTCACATGAATGATGTACTACTGTATGTGATGTTCTCAGTCAAACAACAATAATCGCATAACTAAACAAGTCATTTTCTCATTCATAAATATTATTTTCTTATCCAAATTGTGGAGCGTTTCCATTGTAATGCCTCCACCGGTGGCGGACTTGGGGTCCTCCATGCATTCCAGTAGCCTAATGAGAGAGTGGGAGGGTCAGTCAATCGGTGCGACTAATAAGGACACGAGGATCTAGTAAGAGATCCCATTCTCACTTTTATTTCTTTACAAGTGTACTTTGGAATAGTAACCGACTATTTTTTCCAAACATGCGTTCATAAACGTTCATGGATTAATGCGTTTTTATGCTGGAGGAAACTTTCTCACCAATTGTAAGTAGACCGGTTTGGTTTGATATTCATAATTTACAGTTTGAATAATAATGGCTGCTTGAAATCCTCCTCTGTAATGCCATGTATCGATACGAACTTATAAGTAGGGGTCCTTGGTCTAGCCTTGTCGTAGTTTGGCACTTTAGTGGTTTTGCGCACAGCTTTAGTTCATGTTCTGGAACTTGTCTGGCTTTACGGGACGGCTTCAGTCACTCGAAATGATTTATGAACATTCCGTTATGTTCGTGTAAATAGGCTATACTGTGTGTAACACTTGTGTAGCATGCAGTTTTTCCATATGCTCGCAAGAACCGTATTAGGCTGCAGTGAACGGAATGCATAATTACGCGTAATTTGGTAAGTATATCTAATGATTGAGGAGCCTTGAAAATGTGAAAATATGAATACCGCATAAATGGAATAGACTATCATGGAATGTCTAGTCTGCTAGTTCCAAACAATCTGAGTTATAGCTGTGGCGTTTTTCAATGTCCAACAGACATTATCACTGGTTTGAATTGTGAGATTGGCACGTTTGAGGAATTTGGCATCTCTCCATCGAAGTTGTATTTTGTCAGTTGGCATCATGCGCGTGATCTCATCTCACTATGAACGTGATCTGTGTCACACTGACCCGGGACAGTTATGTTCAGGTTCAAATTCATAATTTAGACTAGTTCTACATAGCCGACCCCATTCTATTTGTTTCAGTTTGGTATAGCCTACAAAGTGTGACTCTTCTGTTTAGCATATTTTCCTGGTGATATGATTGCGCCATAATAACGCAGCAACTCTTGCAGTGGACCTGTCGCACCTTGCTCTCACACCTTCAGTTGAGGTCTGCAGCGGAGCATTGGTTATTTTCAACTGTGATACGACACACATTACATACGCAGTACACACTTTTCGTTACGTGGTAGAAAAGGCGCGTCTCATTTGACAGTTTTCTGTGTAATAGATTACTAATACTTCACATATTTGATTAATTTAATTAATTTCAAAACAAATGTATGAAATTCATTCATATGTTACTGTAAGATGTAGGCGTACTATTTGAATAACTAACTTGTGTTTTATTTTAGGTTTTGAAGAAGTATGTTCTCTTGCATCAGAGAAGACATGAGTTGCTTGCTAAAATGGGCAGCTTTCCTCTGGATCGTACATACCATTCCTTGCACTGCTGGAATGGCATTGAATGAAAGAATAGGTATGTATCTAACACAGGCTGCTGAGGGGAGGACAGCCCATAATAATGGCTGGAATGGAGTGAATGGAATGGCATCAAACACATGGAAACCCTGTGATTGATGAGTTAGATACCATTCCATAACAAAAATAACATGTTTTATTGTCACATACACCAGGTAGGTCTGGTGAAATGTGTTGTTTTACAGGGTCTGTCATAGTAATACGGTGCCCTTGGAGCAAATTAGGGATCAGTGCCTTGCTCAAGGGCACATCGGCATATTTCTCCCCTTGTCGGCATGGGTATGTGAACTAGTGACTTTGAGTTACTGGCCCAACGCTCTAACCGCTAGGCTTCCAATGAGCCACAATCCTCCTGTGGCATGTAAGGACACTGTCACCAACACCAAGATGACTTTGATCTCACAGACACTCTCCTTAGGCTTAGTTTACAGTGGGAAGACATTTTGGGAGCTATGTGGTACACACAGTTTTGGAATTTATATTTCATACCACGCACTAGGCTAGGCTATGTGGCTGTGCTCAAGATATTGTCTGAAACAGGCAGTATTGTTTACATCCCTTGAAATACATATAGCTAAAAGATAACTACATTACAGGTTGTTGCTACCCGTTTGAGTTGACTTTTGAGTGGTAGTAGCATGCCCTTCCAATAACGTTGGGCTAACATTGGTGTTGTCACAGTAGATGATCATGGTCAGATTTTGCAGACAGGAACATGGCAAGTCATTTGTTTGCAGTTTTAGCTACAGTATACGGTCTGGGTCATGTTCAGTTGGCACGAAACTGAAGAAAACCATCACAAAAAGACAAACTGGGAAGTGGTATTATTTGAAGTTGTCTAATAAGAAACACCCGTTAGTGTTTTCCATTGCATGACGTTGTGAAACGTTTTGCTGCACGACCCCGTAGCCGTGCCCCAGTCTCCAAGAGGAAACATGGCTCAATAGAAAAAGGGTCAAAGTTGAGCCCAGTTATAGTTAGGTCTCTTTCACCAACTCTAATTAACAACACTTCTGCATCCCTGTCTGGGCTGTGTGAGGCTGCGGCCCAAATGGCACCCTGTTCCCCATAGGGCACTGGTCAAAAGTAGTGCACTATATAAGGACTAGGGTACCATTGGGAACGCGGATTGAATCTTAATGAATGGATGGATAGTGATGACTAACAACCACTGATGTGGTGAGTGACTGAAGTGCCCCTCCACATGGAAAGACACTAGTCACGTCACAGGCTAACTACTATATTGCAGTCCTGCTGAGCACATCAACAAATGGTTATGTGCCAAGTCCTCAATCTCGCTGTCGGACATCAGATCTCAACGTTTTCGTCTTTGATGACTGAAGTGTTTAGAAGGTATTCTGCACTTGTTTGCTGTCTGCATCTTCATTTTTCCTTCCATGAATATGAACCTTGTATGGCTGATGATGTTATCCCTGTTTTCTAGACAACTCTAGATGTCCTCCATTGAAAGTAGACAAGGACCTGTTTTCCTACAGTTTAAATGGTCCACAGCCAGAATTCACCGGTAAGAATTACAGTGTTTTGGTGTGCAAGTCCCTCAATTGAAATAAATCCATCTCTCTCTCAATGGTTACATACCAAATGGCACCCTATTCCCAATATAGTGCACTAATTTTGAACAGGGCTCATAGGGCTCTGGTCGAAAGTAGTGCACTATATTGAGCATATGGTGCCATTTAGGACACACAAATCTGTTTGGCTCTGATCCAAGGGGGTAATAACGTTCATGTCTCAGACGTGTGGTGAAAAACATGAATATGTTCACAGGTTATGTAACACAGAACAGAAATACTCTGTAATTGAGCCTGCGCTAACAGACGTGCACCAATTTGTTTGAGGGAGCACTGATGGTCAAATCTATTGTCTTTGAAGTAATTATGCATACATTAACTATATTGTACCATAGGAATGGATCAAACTGGACAGGAGTTTGATGCAAATCTAGAAAGTCCTGACTCAATCCATATTTTTGGATCACCGCACTGGAGTTTAAAACAACACCTTGTAACACCTAGTGCCAGTTTGCTGAGCACAGATCATCTCCATAGAAAGTGTTTTTATTCCAGGTCAGGACGAGGCTGAATCTATGTCAGTGAAGCCGACTTCCTGAGTTTAAACCAGCCCTTCTTGTCCTGTTGTCTCTTTTCTTTCAGGTTTTGATCTGACAGAAAAGTTTCTCCTGAGAAAGGGGGCAGTGACAGAGGAGCGGCCATCATTCCGGCTGGGGAGCAGCCCCCTCATCAAGCCAACAGAGTGAGTAGTGCCCGGCTGGGCCAGGGGGACACTTGGGTGTGACTGGGGGGTAGTTTCATTACTCTGGCCTCACACTTGTTGAGATAATCACAGATCGAGTCATTCAGATCTCCCTTCACAGTTGTATCCTTTAAACAGTATGCATGACAGCAGTTTTGTTGTTCGCCAAAGCTTGCTAGTATCCATGAAATGGGCGTTATCTCTCTAGTCGCTGAGCGTCAAGTCTGTGTGTTTCCTCTGTTCCCTCTCCTTTCATTGAAACTAAGTGCTCACTGATAGCTAGAGGAGGGAGATGGGCCTGCTGGGTCAGGGACATCTTGGGTGTGACTAGAGGGTAGTCTGGCCAGGTCTATTTGGGCACTAGTTACTGTACGAGTCTGTCAGTCAGTGTGTGATCATGTTGCTTTGTTTTGGAATTGACTGAAGTCCTGATCCCTCAGGCCATGTGGCTGTGCTCTGTTGGAGCGGTTTCCATTAAGCTCTGGCTTAACAGCATACAGTACAGCACAGGTGTAGGATCTTAATTTGAGCCAGTTTGCTACAGCAGGAGAAGAATCCTGCAGCAACAGGAAAATCTGAATCATTATATTGTGGATTATAATGAATGGATGTTTTTTTAGGCGTTGATACATTTTTGTGGTAAAGAATCAAGTCTGAAATTTCAAAGTGGAAATTTCAAACTTCAGAATCCTTTTAAAATATCAAATACACTACACGTTCTAGTTCTCCTGCAACAGGGTGATCACGTTAAGATCCAACATCTGTAGGTTGTGTACTAATGATCAAGCTAATGGCCGCGTAGTGTTCTTTACTTGAGATAATTGGAATTGCCAGTCAGAGTAGAGGCTGTGTGACTGAACACTTTGTTGAAACAGGCTCTGGCTTTAGGAGATATACTATAGAGACACGAGAGTAGGCTTACATGAATGTAGTAATGGACTTTTACTATATTAAGTGTGCTAGTGGTTATACTAATGGATGCATTGTGCTTTACTTGAGCTACTGTAAGTCAAAGATAAATATATGCTGGTGGTTTGTATTATGTGAGAACCAGAGGTGAGGTCATGGACGTGCTGGTGTTTATAGTCATGAGAGATAATACCTCAAGCGAACCACCTGATTCGGTTCTGTTTGTCCAGCTTGTTCCAATGGATCTCTATAGACTCTGAAGGAGAGACATACTGCACAACATTCACAGAGTTGTTTAGAGAGTTTATCCACCTATTAAATGGACAAACTCACTCACATAAATCAGTCCCCCACATGGCATAGACCGCCTGGACTGGCCTGAGATTTGAAAACAAGCC
The DNA here is from genome assembly GCF_036934945.1 of Oncorhynchus masou masou. NCBI lineage: Eukaryota > Metazoa > Chordata > Actinopteri > Salmoniformes > Salmonidae > Oncorhynchus > Oncorhynchus masou. The sequence goes on along the minus strand of NW_027008464.1, from coordinate 54,401 downwards.
AGGATGATATCGGATTTCCGTTGCAGCAAACAAATATTTTCTCAGGGTGTAGGTTTGCCGCCTCCTGTTCAGCTGATATGTGGAATAAACTAAGGTTCCACGCTGGCTCACTGCAGGATGACATCTCGTGTCATCAAGACAGAGAGATCAGAAAGAGAGAGAGACCAGAGAGGGACAGAAAGCTTACCAGAGAGAGAGAGACCAGAAAAAGAGAGACCAGAGAGATAGAGAGACCAGAGAGAGAGAGAGACCAGAGAGACAGAAAGAGATACCAGAGAGAGAGAGAACAGAAAAAGAGAGACCAGAGAGACAGAAAGAGATACCAGAGAGAGAGAGAGAAAGAGAGAGAGAGACCAGAGAGACAGAAAGAGATACCAGAGAGACCAGAAAGAGAGAGACCAGAAAGATATACCAGAGAGAGAGAACAGAGACAGACAGAAAGAGAGAGACCAGAAAGAGAGAGAGAGCGAGACCAGAGATAGGGAGACTAGAAAGAGAGAGAGGCCAGAAAGAGAGAGACCAGAAAGAGGGAGACCAGAAAGAGAGAGAGAGAGACCAGGGAGAGAGAGAAAGATATGCAAGAGAGAGAGAGAGAGAGAAACCAGAAAGAGAGAGAGAGACCAGAAAGAAAGAGAGAGATACCAGAGAGAGATAGCTGAAAGAGAGGGAGGGAGGGAGGGAGAGAGAGAAAAAGAGAGAGAAGGAGGGAGAGAGAGACATGGGGTGAACCCAGATAATTCCATTTGCTTTGGTTAACAAGGGCAAACAGAGATGGACTAGGCTACTGCAAGACGTGTAGAATAATTTGTACAGAATATTGATATACATTCTGATTTGAGGGAGGACAATTACTCAAGGGTAAAGATAGCCACCGCTGGTGGCTATAGCTTGAAAGGGTGCGTCCCAAACAGCACCATATTGCCTACGGACCTGGTCAAAGGTAGTGCACTATATAGGGAATAGAGTACCATTTGGGATGACCCTGCTATGTATGTATGGCCTCCCGGTGATGTTTAAGGCGCAGGGTTTTTTAATAGCCATTTTAATAGATTGTCTAGAGATGAAGGACTACGTCATATTGATTTAAGGTCAACAGCGGCGGGGGAAACAGTGTCACACCTGTACATTTTTTGTTTGTGTAGAGACCTGGTCATGTGATATACTACTGTGGTATATATACAGGTATATGATGCTACTGTGGTATATATACAGGTATATGATGCTACTGTGGTATATGTACAGGTATATGATGCTACTGTGGTATATGTACAGGTATATGATGCTACTGTGGTATATATAAAGGTATATGATGCTACTGTGGTATATGTACAGGTATATGATGCTACTGTGGTATATACAGGTATATGATGCTACTGTGGTATATGTACAGGTATATGATGCTACTGTGGTATATATACAGGTATATGATGCTATATGTACTATATGATGCTACTGTGGTATATATACAGGTATATGATGCTACTGTGGTATATATACAGGTATATGATGCCACTGTGGTATATATACAGGTATATGAATTCCTACTTTATGTTTGGGCTCCCCCCCTACACCCCTCTGAGGGTTAACCTGTGCTGAACATGGAGTATAGGACTCTTCTTCACTTCTACTTGCTCTGCGCTGTGACCGTCCTGTGTGGCTCAGTTGGTAGAGTGTGGTGCTTGCAACACCAGAGTTGTGGGTTTGATTCCCACGGGGGACCAGTATGAACTTGTATGTACTCACTATTGTAAGTCTCTCTGGATAAGAGTGTCTGCTAAATGACTACTAATGTAACCTGTTTGGTTTTTACTGCAGAGACTCATGTGGAATCATCAGCAGAACTGGAATGATAAGCAGTATTCACATTATACAGGATCTTATCAAATGAAAGTGTGTAACAACGAGATGTCTATGAGATGGATGGACGATACCCCGCACGTTTAGTGGCAGCAGTGGGACGGTTTCCCCAGCTGGTTTAGGAAGACCAGTGTTTTTCACAATATCCATTATTCCATCCGTATGGTTTTGGCTTTGCTAAAGAACGACCTGACCTGTCGTCCTCTTGGGGAAGACAAGACGCAGGATATTCTTTGTGTTTTACAGTACATTACACAACTGTAAACACACACACTCACACACACTGTCCTGTCCTCTCTGGTCAGTGAGAGGAATCACTGAGGCAACATGTTTCTCCAGCCAGTCCCTGTATATCCTCTTCCTCCTCTATGGCCTGGGCTGGCCTGCTGTGCCTGAACCTGTTGGAAGGAGATCAGAGTGAAGGAAGGCAGAGAAACAGAGAGAGAAGGGGAGAGTGAGAGAGGGAGGGGAGGGGGAGGAAAGTGACTGACAGACAGACAGACAGATAAATGGGAGGGGGAAGGGGGAGAGAGAGATCGATGCTGAGAGAGATAAAGCGGGAGAAGAAAGAATGCAAGAGAGAGAGAGGGTGTGAGAAAGAGGGGGAAGAGAGAAGGGAGAGGGAAGAGAGTTTGTGTGAGAGGGGGAGGGAGAGGGAAGGGAAGGGAGGGAGGGAAGGGAGAGGGAAGAGAGAGTGTGTGTGAGAGGGGGAGAGAGAGAGGCGAGACACCGCATTCATCTCCAATTATCTGAGTACTTTGACAGGTGATGTTGCCTGTCAGCTGGGAGGTCCGGTGGAGGGGGACTTGAGAAGGAGGTGGGGGGACAGCATGAGGTGCAGAGGACCTCCCCTTTCTCCCCTTTCTCCCCTCCTCCCCTCCTCCCTTTCCTTCCCCCTACCACCACAACCTCCAAACATCTCTCTTTTACTCAGGAAAGGCAGAGGGGCTCGACTGGCAGCTCCCAGGCCAAACTGATACTCTTAGTGGACTGATTGTGTGAGGATCTCTCCTCTCTTAGTGGACTGATTGTGTGATTAATACTGTTCCACAGAGATGGAGGGGTCTCTCCTCTCTTAGTGGACTGATTGTGTGATTAATACTGTTCCACAGAGATGGAGGGGTCTCTCCTCTCTTAGTGGACTGATTGTGTGATTAATACTGTTCCACAGAGATGGAGGGGTCTCTCCTCTCTTAGTGGACTGATTGGATTAATACTGTTCCACAGAGATGGAGGGGTCTCTCCTCTCTTAGTGGACTGATTGTGTGATTAATACTGTTCCACAGAGATGGAGGGGTCTCTCCTCTCTTACTGTTGTGACTGTTCCACATGGAGGGGTCTGTGGACTGTGATTAATACTGTTCCACAGAGATGGAGGGGTCTCTCCTCTCTTAGTGGACTGATTGTGTGATTGTACATTGCGTCTGTATGCCAAGATCAATGACAGGTTCTGGAGTTCACAATGAAATCACATACCACTGTCTGTCTGTCTATCTGTCTGTCTGTCTGTCTGTCTGTCTGTCTGTCTGTCTGTCTGTCTGTCTGTCTGTCTGTGGTGATGTATGTCTGTCTGTCCGTCTATGATGCTGTCTGTCTGTGGTGCTGTCTGTCTGTGGCGGTGTCTGTCTGTCTGTCTGTCTGTCTGTGGTGATGTATGTCTGTCTGTCCGTCTATGATGATGTCTGTCTTTGGTGCTGTCTGTCTGTGGTGGTGTCTGTCTGTGCTGTCTGTCTGTCTGTCTGTCTGTGGCGGTGTCTGTCTGTCTGTCTGTCTGTCTGTCTGTCTGTCTGTCTGTTTGTCTGTCTGTCTGTCTGTGGTGATGTATATCTGTCTGTCCGTCTATGATGCTGTCTGTCTGTGGTGCTGTCTGTCTGTGGTCCTGTCTGTCTGTGGAGGTGTCTGTCTGTCTGTCTGTCTGTCTGTCTGTCTGTCTGTCTGTCTGTCTGTCTGTGGTGGTGTCAGTCTGTCTGTCTGTCTGTCTGTCTGTCTGTGATGCTGTCTGTCTGTCTGTCTGTCTGTCTGTCTGTCTGTCTGTCTGTCTGTCTGTCTGTCTGTGTGTGGTGCTGTTTGTCTGTGGTGCACTTTTGTATGTTGGTGCTATGTCAGTGAGTTATGGATGGTGCTGCTGGATGGTTGTGTTGTTGTCTATTCATGAGTGGGTTTGGAGTTGTTGCATTTCTATATCTGTGTGTTGCTGTACTCTAGCCTGTAATGTTAGTCTTAGTGTGTTACTGTAATCTGCCCTGTAATATAAGTATGTGTGTTACTGTATTCTACCCTGTAATGTTAGTCTTAGTGTGTTACTGTATTCTACCCTGTAATGTTAGTCTCAGTGTCTTACTGTATTCTGCCCTGTAATGTTAGTCTTAGTGTGTTACTGTATTCTGCCCTGTAATATAAGTATGTGTGTTACTGTATTCTACCCTGTAATGTTAGTCTTAGTGTGTTACTGTATTCTACCCTGTAATGTTAGTCTCAGTGTGTTATTGTATTCTGCCCTGTAATGTAAGTCTCAGTGTGTTACTGTATTCTACCCTGTAATGTTAGTCTCAGTGTGTTATTGTATTCTGCCCTGTAATATAAGTATCAGTGTGTTACTGTATTCTACCCTGTAATGTTAGTCTTAGTGTGTTACTGTATTCTTCCTGTAATATAAGTATGCGTATTACTGTATTCTACTCTGTAATTTTAGTCTCAGTGTCTAACTGTATTCTGCCCTGTAATATAAGTTTGTGTGTTACTGTATTCTACCCTGTAATATAAGTATCAGTGTGTTACTGTATTCTACCCTGTAATGTAAGTCTCAGTGTGTTACTGTATTCTACCCTGTAATATAAGTATCAGTGTGTTACTGTATTCTACCCTGTAATGTAAGTCTCAGTGTGTTACTGTATTCTACCCTGTAATATAAGTCTCAGTGTGTTGCTGTATTCTACCCTGTAATATAAGTCTCAGTGTGTTACTGTATTCTACCCTGTAATGTAAGTCTCAGTGTGTTACTGTATTCTACCCTGTAATGTAAGTCTCAGTGTGTTACTGTATTCTACCCTGTAATATAAGTCTCAGTGTGTTGCTGTATTCTACCCTGTAATGTAAGTCTCAGTGTGTTACTGTATTCTACCCTGTAATGTAAGTCTCAGTGTGTTATTGTATTCTACCCTGTAATATAAGTCTCAGTGTGTTGCTGTATTCTACCCTGTAATGTAAGTCTCAGTGTGTTACTGTATTCTACCCTGTAGTGTGTTATGTATTCTGCCCTGTAGTAAGTCTCAGTGTGTTACTGTATTCTGCCCTGTAATATAAGTTTGTGTGTTATTGTATTCTACCCTGTAATATAAGTATCAGTGTGTTACTGTAATCCTATAATGTAAGACACAGTGTGGTACTGTAATTTATCCTGTAGTGTTAGTCTCAGTGTCTTATTGTAATCTATCCTATAATGTAAGTCTCAGTGTGTTACTGTATCCTACCCTGTAATGTTAGTCTCAGTGTGTTACTGTAATCTAGCCTGTTATGTTAGTCTCAGTGTGTTACTGTAATGTATCCTATAATGTAAGTCTCAGTGTGTTACAGTATTCTACCCTGTAATGTAAGACTCAGTGTGTTACTGTAATCTACCCTGTAGTGTTAGTCTCAGTGTGTTATTGTAATATATCCTATAATGTAAGGCTCAGTGTGTTACTGTATTCTACCCTGTAATGTTAGTCTCAGTGTGTTACTGTAATCTACCCTGTAGTGTTAGTCTCAGTGTGTTACTGTAATCTATCATATAATGTAAGTCTGTGTGTTACTGTATTCTAGCCTGTAATGTTAGTCTTAGTGTGTTACTGTAATCTATCCTATAATGTAAGTCTCAGTGTGTTACTGTATTCTACCCTGTAATGTAAGACTCAGTGTGTTACTGTAATCTACCCTGTAATGTAAGTCTCAGTGTGTTATTGTAATCTATCCTATAATGTAAGTCTCAGTGTGTTACTGTATTCTACCCTGTAATGTTAGTCTCAGTGTGTTACTGTAATCTACCCTGTAGTGTTAGTCTCAGTGTGTTACTGCATGTAATGTAAGTCTCAGTGTGTTACTGTATTCTACCCTGTAATATAAGTCTCAGTGTGTTGCTGTATTCTACCCTGTAATATAAGTCTCAGTGTGTTGCTGTATTCTACCCTGTAATGTAAGTCTCAGTGTGTTACTGTATTCTACCCTGTAATGTAAGTCTCAGTGTGTTACTGTATTCTACCCTGTAATATAAGTCTCAGTGTGTTGCTGTATTCTACCCTGTAATATAAGTCTCAGTGTGTTACTGTATTCTACCCTGTAATGTAAGTCTCAGTGTGTTACTGTATTCCCCTGTAATATAAGTCTCAGTGTGTTGCTGTATTCTACCCTGTAATGTAAGTCTGTGTTACTGTATTCTACCCTGTAATGTAAGTCTCAGTGTGTTACTGTATTCTACCCTGTAATATAAGTCTCAGTGTGTTGCTGTATTCTACCCTGTAATGTAAGTCTCAGTGTGTTACTGTATTCTACCCTGTAATGTAAGTCTCAGTGTGTTACTGTATTCTACCCTGTAATATAAGTCTCAGTGTGTTGCTGTATTCTACCCTGTAATGTAAGTCTCAGTGTGTTACTGTATTCTACCCTGTAATATAAGTCTCAGTGTGTTGCTGTATTCTACCCTGTAATGTAAGTCTCAGTGTGTTACTGTATTCTACCCTGTAATGTAAGTCTCAGTGTGTTATTGTATTCTGCCCTGTAATGTAAGTCTCAGTGTGTTACTGTATTCTGCCCTGTAATATAAGTTTGTGTGTTATTGTATTCTACCCTGTAATATAAGTATCAGTGTGTTACTGTAATCCTATAATGTAAGACACAGTGTGGTACTGTAATTTATCCTGTAGTGTTAGTCTCAGTGTCTTATTGTAATCTATCCTATAATGTAAGTCTCAGTGTGTTACTGTATCCTACCCTGTAATGTTAGTCTCAGTGTGTTACTGTAATCTAGCCTGTTATGTTAGTCTCAGTGTGTTACTGTAATGTATCCTATAATGTAAGTCTCAGTGTGTTACAGTATTCTACCCTGTAATGTAAGACTCAGTGTGTTACTGTAATCTACCCTGTAGTGTTAGTCTCAGTGTGTTATTGTAATATATCCTATAATGTAAGGCTCAGTGTGTTACTGTATTCTACCCTGTAATGTTAGTCTCAGTGTGTTACTGTAATCTACCCTGTAGTGTTAGTCTCAGTGTGTTACTGTAATTCATATAATGTAAGTCTGTGTGTTACTGTATTCTAGCCTGTAATGTTAGTCTTAGTGTGTTACTGTAATCTATCCTATAATGTAAGTCTCAGTGTGTTACTGTATTCTACCCTGTAATGTAAGACTCAGTGTGTTACTGTAATCTACCCTGTAATGTAAGTCTCAGTGTGTTATTGTAATCTATCCTATAATGTAAGTCTCAGTGTGTTACTGTATTCTACCCTGTAATGTTAGTCTCAATGTGTTACTGTAATCTACCCTGTAGTGTTAGTCTCAGTGTGTTACTTTCTACCCTGTAATGTAAGTCTCAGTGTGTTACTGTATTCTACCCTGTAATATAAGTCTCAGTGTGTTGCTGTATTCTACCCTGTAATATAAGTCTCAGTGTGTTGCTGTATTCTACCCTGTAATGTAAGTCTCAGTGTGTTACTGTATTCTACCCTGTAATGTAAGTCTCAGTGTGTTACTGTATTCTACCCTGTAATATAAGTCTCAGTGTGTTGCTGTATTCTACCCTGTAATATAAGTCTCAGTGTGTTACTGTATTCTACCCTGTAATGTAAGTCTCAGTGTGTTACTGTATTCTACCCTGTAATATAAGTCTCAGTGTGTTGCTGTATTCTACCCTGTAATGTAAGTCTCAGTGTGTTACTGTATTCTACCCTGTAATGTAAGTCTCAGTGTGTTACTGTATTCTACCCTGTAATATAAGTCTCAGTGTGTTGCTGTATTCTACCCTGTAATGTAAGTCTCAGTGTGTTACTGTATTCTACCCTGTAATGTAAGTCTCAGTGTGTTACTGTATTCTACCCTGTAATATAAGTCTCAGTGTGTTGCTGTATTCTACCCTGTAATGTAAGTCTCAGTGTGTTACTATATTCTACCCTGTAATATACGTCTCAGTGTGTTGCTGTATTCTACCCTGTAATGTAAGTCTGAGTGTGTTACTGTATTCTACCCTGTAATGTAAGTCTCAGTGTGTTACTGTATTCTACCCTGTAATGTAAGTCTCAGTGTGTTACTGTATTCTACCCTGTAATGTAAGTACAATTTCTATCTTTCTTTTTAACTTTCTTTTTATCTCTCTCAATATTCTGTTTCTTATGACACCACTGAACACATCAGTGAAATTGCAAATTTATTGTTTCCAACTGAGGTTATTCTCTCGCTCTCTGTATTCTCTCTTTCTATTCTTTGTTCTCTCTCTCTATTCTCTCTTTCTATTCTTTGTTCTCTCTCTCTCTCTATTCCACCCACACACACACTTTTGAGTTTGAAAGAAAGTGCTTGCGTTCACACTTTCTTTGATTGTTTGCATATTCATACTCTATGCATCAACGAGGTAACATATTCGTTCCGAGCTTGATCTGGTTGTGCTTCTTGTTTGTTTCTTGAACACGAGCTGACGATGCAAGTCATTTTGGAATCCATGATTAGATTTCTGTCAGACTCACTTTGTCAAAGAGTGAAAGAAGAGGGCAAATAAAATAGTTTTCAGAAAGTTTTGTCACTAAAGTGGAACCTTGTTTTTCCCCACAACCCCCCAGCAGTAAGAGGGAAACCTTTTTAAATCAATGTTTTGACGATCAATCTTTCTGTGGGTGAATGAGAAATATTCATCAAATGAAGCACTTCTACACCAGAGGCTAAAACAAAGGGTCCTAGTTTTGAACTAGAGGATTCAAACAGGTACCACTGGACAGGCACCACTAGACAGACACCACTGGACAGGCACCACTAGACAGGCACCACTAGACAGACACCACTAGACAGGCACCACTAGACAGGCACCACTAGACAGGCACCACTGGACAGGTACCACTAGACAGGCACCACTAGACAGGTACCACTAGACAGGCATCACTAGATAGGTACCACTAGACAGGTACCACTAGACAGGCACCACTAGACAGGTACCACTAGACAGGCACCACTAGACAGGTACCACTAGACAGGTACCACTGGACAGGCACCACTAGACAGGCATCACTAGATAGGTACCACTAGACAGGTACCACTAGACAGGCACCACTGGACAGGTACCACTGGACAGGTACCACTAGACAGGCACCACTAGACAGGCACCACTAGACAGGCACCACTGGACAGGCACCACTAGACAGGCACCACTGGACAGGCACCACTGGACAGGCACCACTGGACAGGCACCACTGGACAGGCACCACTGGACAGGCACCACTAGACAGGCACCACTGGACAGGTACCACTGGACAGGCACCACTAGACAGGCACCACTGGACAGGCACCACTGGACAGGCACCACTAGACAGGCACCACTGGACAGGCACCACTGGACAGGCACCACTGGACAGGCACCACTAGACAGGCACCACTGGACAGGCACCACTAGACAGGCACCACTAGACAGGTACCACTAGACAGGTACCACTAGACAGGCACCACTGGACAGGCACCACTAGACAGGCACCACTAGACAGGCACCACTAGACAGGCACCACTGGACAGGCACCACTGGACAGGCACCACTAGACAGGCACCACTAGACAGGCACCACTAGACAGGCACCACTGGACAGGCACCACTGGACAGGCACCACTGGACAGGCACCACTGGACAGGGACCACTGGACTGGCATTCAGAAAGGAGAGGACTTTAAATGTGTTTGGGGGGGGAAAGCAAACCAAGTCCAAAACCAAGTCCACTTGATAGGAGCATGTGTTTGAGCCACAGATGGTAAGCTGTGGAGGAGGGGTGTGTGGGGTGGTGTCAGTAACGTATAACCCTTGACATCTAACCCTTAGGGTTCAAGTGTTCCAGTGTAGATAATGTGTGTAAATGACCTCAACAGGCTCATTTACACATACAGTGGAAATACAGTGGCATGCGAATGTATTCACCCTCCTTGGCATTTTTCCTATTTTGTTGCCTTACACCCTGGAATTAAAATATATTTGTGGGGGGGTTGTATCATTTGTTTTACACAACATGCCTACCACTTTGAAGATGCAGAAGGGTTTCATAGCAAAGGGGGTGAATACATACGTATGCACGCACCACTTTTCAGTTGTTTTTTTAAACAAGTTATTTTTTTCATTTCACTTCCCCCATTTGGACTATTTTGTGTATGTCCATTACAATGACATTGAGATGAAAATCTACTTAAATTATAGGTTGTAAGGCATCAAAATAGGAAAAATGCCAAGGAGGGTGAATACATTCGCATGCCACTGTATTTCTATCTAATGTTAGTATGTGTAAATGAGCCTGTGAATACCTTTGCAAGGCCCTGCACCGTGAAGAACAGCTCTCCCCTGGAGAACAGCTTGCAGTTCAGTGAGACCTGTGATATTAAAGGTTCCATGGAAATTAAAAGTACATGTTTTAGTCCCCTCTCTGGGTTCAATTAGTCAAATTCCTTCATTGTATCTCTCTCCTTATTCCGTACACATAACTATCCCACTGGGAACACATTAGTCAGTATTGTTTTCACCAACGTGGAATAGATGTGGAATTGGCGTCTGTGCCCAGATGGGATCTCTGCTGTTTTATTCAGGAATTCCAGATCATTCTTTTAGGTGGAATCTCAGGGAATAAACCTCTAGTTTTATGAATAGTCCTGCTCATCTCTCTCCATTTAGTTGCAATATAAATGTTCTCTTTTTGCCCCAAGGCGACGATTCACCTTCCCAGTCTCTCTCTTTCTCTCGCCTACCCTCAGAAAGCATTTGATCTTTCTGTGGCTTTAACCTCGCTGCATATATATTTTAATCATATGCTGTGTCAACGTTCTGTGAGAATTCAAGGGACACACACGGCAGGAGGGGTATGTCTCTGAGAGAATAGGTCATGATCTATGAAGAGGAGAACTCATTTCCGGCCTATCTGAAGTGAGCTTAGTCTCTTGCTTACTCTTTAGTTACCTCTCTCTCTCTCTCTCTCTCTCTCTCTCCCCCCTTTCTCTCTGTCGCTTGCTGAATGTCTCTCTCCATCTCTCCCACCTCTGTCTCTCTCTCTCTCCTTCCTTCCTTGATCTCTCAGTCCATCTCTATTCCGCTGTCTGTTGCCCTCTCCTTCTCTCTCTCTTTCTCTCCCCATGTCTTTGAATGGCCTTGTCATTGCATCATTGCGATTTCTGCTAAACTTGAAAGATTGTGTTTCTGGTGCTTCACTTTCAGCTGTTAATGCATTACTATAGTCAAATCTGAGGTTCAGTTTGAGGGGTTCAAGTGTTGATTCAACAGGATGGAAATAGGAAATAGGAGGAGAGAAGTATCAGTGAAGAAATGGAAGAGGAATAGTGTGTTAGTGTTTCTATAATGAATGAGGTTCCATCTACAGTGGGGAGAACAAGTATTTGATACACTGCCGATTTTTCAGGTTTTCCTACTTACAGAGCATGTAGAGGTCTGTAATGTTTATCATATGTACACTTCAACTGTGAGACGGAATGTAAAACAAAAATCCAGAAAATCACATTGTATGATTTTTAAGTAATTAATTTGCATTTTATTGCATGACATAAGTATTTGATCACCTACCAACCAGTAAGAATTCCGGTTCTCACAGACCTGTTAGTTTTTCTTTAAGAATCCCTCCTGTTCTCCACTCATTACCTGTATTAACTGCACCTGTTTGAACTCGTTACCTGTATAAAAGACACCTGTCCACACACTCAATCAAACAGACTCCAACCTCTCCACAATGGTCAAGACCAGAGAGCTATGTAAGGACATCTGGAATACAATTGTAGACCTACACAAGGCTGGGATGGGCTACAGGACAATAGGCAAGCAGCTTGGTGAGAAGGCAACAACTGTTGGCGCAATTATTAGAAAATGGAAGAAGTTCAAGATGACGGGCAATCACCCTTGGTCTGGGGCTTCATGCAAGCCTCATCAATGATCATGAGGAAGGTGAGGGATTAGCCCAGAACTACACAGCAGGACCTGGTCAATGACCTGAAGAGAGCTGGGACCACAGCCTCAAAGAAAACCATTAGTAACACACTACGCCATCATGGATTAAAATCCTGCAGCGCACGCAAGGTCCCCTGCTCAAGCCAGCGAATGTCCAGGCCTGTCTGAACTTTGCCAATGACCATCTGGATGATCCAGAGGAGGAATGGGAGAATGTCATGTGGTCTGATGAGACAAAAATAGAGCTTTTTGGTCTAAACTCCAATTGCCGTGTTTGGAGGAAGAAGAAGGATGAGTTCAACCCCAAGAACACCATCCCAACCGTGAAGCATGGAGGTGGAAACATCATTCTTTGGGGATGCTTTTCTGCAAAGGGGACAGGCCGACTGCACCATATTGAGGGGAGGATGGATGGGGCCATTATCGCGAGATCTTGGCCAACAACCTCCTTCCCTCAGTAAGAGCATTGAAGATTGGTGGTGGCTGGGTCTTCCAGCATGACAACTCCCAAAACACACAGCCAGGGCAACTAAGGAGTGGCTCCGTAAGAAGCATCTCAAGGTCCCTGAGTGGCCTAGTCTCCAGACCTGAAGCCAAAAGAAAGTCTTTGGAGGGAGCTGAAAGTCAATATTGCCCAGCGACAGCCCTGAAACCTGAAGGATCTGGAGAAGGTCTGTATGAAGGAGTGGGCCAAAATTCCTGCTGCAGTGTGTGCAAACCTGGTCAAGAACTACAGGAAACGTATGATATCTGTAATTGCAAACAAAGGTTTCTGTACCAAATATTAAGTTCTGCTTTTCTGATGTATCAAATACTTATGTCATGCAATAAAATGCAAAGGAATTACTTAAAAATCATACAATGTGATTTTCTGGATTTTTGTTTTACATCCCGTCTCTCACAGTTGAAGTGTACCTATGATAAAAATTACAGACCTCTACATGCTTTGTAAGTAGGGAAACCTGAAAAATCGGCAGTGTATCAAATATTTGTTCTCCCCACTGTATGTTGGTGGTACCATCCCCATTACATTCAGTGTTCACAATGTGCTAGAGAGGTTCTGCCAGCAGTGTTGAACTGAAACGTCTTGTCTTCTTTGTTAATAAAAATAACAATGTTTTCTTTCTAAGCTATATACTGTAGTTAGTCATGGTCTTGTGTTTTCTAGTCGAGACCTGTATGTGAAGTAAGTGGAATTTAATTGAAGTTTGAATAAATTTTTTTTTGATTTGGAATGACAGCGATGCTGAAATAAATTGTCACGCCCTGGTCTATATTTATTATGTTATTTTCATTTATTTGGTCAGGCCAGGGTGTGACATGGGTTTATTTGTAGTGTGTTTCGTCTTGGGGTTGTGTGGGGTGTATAGATTGGTCTGTGGCTGCCTGAGGCGGATCTCAATCAGAGTCAGGTGATTATCGTTGTCTCTGATTGGGAACCATATTTAGGTAGCCTGGGTTTCACTGTGTGTTTGTGGGTGATTGTTCCTGTCTCTATGTTTGTTGCACCAGTCAGGGCTGTTTCGGTTTTCGACGTTTGTTGTTTTGTATTGTTTGTGTTTCGTCATAATTAAAGATGTATCGAACGAACCACGTTGCATTTTGGTCCGATCCTTATTCCACCTCTTCGTCAGAGGAGGTAGAAGAAAGCCGTTACATAAATGTAATCTGGCTGGATGAATCATGTTTGGCATAAAATTCTAGCTTTATATGTAAGCGGCCATTTTGCGCTAGGCGGCTATAGAAGAACGTTGTCAAGTGATTCAATTTGATTGGTTTTCTTACTACACAGTCATAGAAAGCTATAAGTCATCCAGCATGATTATTCATATTCATTCTGAATGTTTATTTTTGACAGTCCATTTAGCAAATTTATATACTAATTTTATGGGTAAAATCTTCTACGTTAGCTATTAATGCTCTTCCAACCAAGACTGAAAGTTCCGAAACAATATTTTCACTGTTAGGCCCATTGTTAAGTTTCATATATTTTTGTGATTCAATTTCACAATATGCAGCTCGAACAATGTACATTTTTACTTTCAGATTGGTGTTCCCCAACGGTCTGTCCAGTGAATATTCTCTAGTTACCACCTTCCGGCTGAGGAAAACCACTAAGAAAGACCGCTGGTATCTGTGGCAGATATTTGACCAGACGGGAGGTACCCAGGTAGGTCTGAATGTCCACTATAAGGATATTCATGATGTCTGGATGTAAAGCATTGAATTGGGTTTGGATCTATATTGATTTATTGGTTGGTTGATTGACTGATCAGTCGATCGCTCACTGACTCTGCCAGTTCGCCCGGCAGGTCAGTCGGTCCATCGGCTGGTTGGCTGGTAGGGCGCTTGGCTGGTAGATCAGTCAAGTCGGTTGGCCGTGTGGTCAGTAGGTCGGTCTGTCGGTTGGTTAACCATTGGTTAATTGATCAACGTTTTCATGCCATGACTGATGCTTGTATCTACCATGACCCTGATGGTAATGAATGGAAGGCAACACTTTACCAGCAGGTATAAAGCTTTACAACTTGTTATGAGACAATATAATGTCTTACAATCTCCTCCGGCTCTATCTTCAGGTGTCTGTAGTGTTGGACGGTGCTAAACGAGCAGTGGAGTTCTCAGCCCGGGGCCTTCTGAAGAACAGCCTCCACTACACCTTTAAGAGCCGAGACCTGCACACCCTGTTTGACCGCCAATGGCACAAGCTGGGTGTGGCGGTCCAGAGCAGCATCGTCTCCATTTACATGGACTGTAAACTAATAGAGAGGAGGCTGACAGACGAGAAGCATGAAATCGACCCCAGTGGATATACGCTGATTACAACCCGGGTGGAGGATGGACGGCCTGTAGATGTACGTTTAGGCCTAAAGCCACAATCTGGACATATAACCGCTCTGAAATACATAGACGGAGCATGACTGACAGTCCATGAGATCGACATTATACTTTTAAACATACAGTAACTATATATGGTTGCATTCAAGGGCAATGTCTAGAAGGGTCCCAGCAAACCGGGAACATTCCCAGAACATTAGCTAAGATTCCCATTAAGTTCTAGTTAGGGT
This sequence comes from Oncorhynchus masou masou, assembly GCF_036934945.1. NCBI lineage: Eukaryota > Metazoa > Chordata > Actinopteri > Salmoniformes > Salmonidae > Oncorhynchus > Oncorhynchus masou. The sequence continues at coordinate 39,321 of NW_027008464.1, read as the reverse complement.
TTTATCTAACACTAGGATGATAACATTCCTTTTAATAACAAAATATTTTATTTTTCAAAAAATATTTTTAAATTAAATATCGTTGGAATATTCTCCTTACATTCACTAAAATGTTGTGCACAACACCTGTAACAATCATCACAGAACATTCCTCAATAGTTCTCATTAGTCTTCCAGGTAATGAAATAACACAGTGTACCAGTAATGTTTTCCAAGCAAACCAAAATTGGCTCTGTGAAAGTTCCTAGAACATCTGTTAGGTTGTCGCAAATGTTCTCGTGACACAAAAACGGTCCATTCATGGTGATGAATGTTTAACATTTGCCTGATGTTGCGAGAGCATTCCTACAACACATTTCATCTGTTCGTTAAAGGTTCCCAGAATGTTTCATTAGGTTGTGGGAACAGTCTGGTGGGATCATTGAGGGTTGTCGTGTCTTTGGCTATACCGGATTAAGTGTTATGACATGCTGTTCTATAAAATCATTTCTCTGTAATTAATATTACCTAATTGAGCTAATCATATAAATGTAATTAACTAGAAAGTCGGGGCACCACAAAATAATATTTATAGAGCTGTTATCTTCCGAATAAACTCTTAAAGACCTAGTAATATTTTACATCAATAGCAGTCAATATTAATCGTCACCTTATTTCAGTCTCATCTGAAAGTTGTAATTTCTTGGTTATCTTCACAAAATATTTATTTACTAAATACCTAACTAATCACACAGAATTACATATACACATTGATTACATATGATGTCATAAAGGAAAACGTCCCTAGCGGACGGAACAGATATGACAGCTGGTTACACAAAGGACGGGGTTGGGTTTAAGTGAAAGAGCGGGAAGATTTGAGGAACAAAGGGAGAAGCTATGTCTCTATCGGGCTGTAGGCAGCTACTCTATTGTAAATACAGAATCTTATGCATTCTAAATTACCGCCCATTTGGAAAAGAAAAATGCAATAAATATTTACTCTGAGCTGCGCTTCAATAGGTTGGTGGTAGATGGAAGGCCGTGTTGCACAACAGAGTCATTTGTCCATTGAAGAGTGTCCGTGGTGGTGAAACGGTTACGTTGTAGTGTCGTCATAGTGTGGTAGATGGGATACTCTGTCCGTCCTGCCCTAGCCCACGTTTACAGCTGCTGTTGCTAACTCAACGGCTAGGATGTCTCACTTCTTTAGTGAGTAAGAGTTCAAAGTTTATACCATTCACAACCAAAGCTCACGCTGAGGTTGGCTTAGTTCTGTAGTTGACATGTTAGTCCTTTTTAACGTATGGACCGTCGTCCTATCATCCTCGGAACAGGAGGTTACATTTTCGTCAAGGCTTTATATCGTGGAGGGAGAGAAGGGTGTGTTTCATAGTTTACAACCCATGTCTCTTCACAGGGGCGGGCCACTGATTGAGCAGAGCTCTAACCTTATGAAAACCCAAATCTCTCATCTTTTCACAAATAATTTTATATTTAAACATTTGAATTGCACAACAATTCCATATGAATCTGAAAATGTGTAGACTTTCCCAGATATAGTTTAGGTCGTCCTGTCATCAGTCATAATGTCTCAGATGACAACTGAACTGACATCATATTCATGAAGTACCAACGCATATTTTCAACTGGTTCTATTACCGAAATATGGATCCTTTTCCTCCACTTGTTTGATGTTCCCAGACTCTCTATGAGTCAAGAGAGAGGGAGGGAGGAAGGTATTTATGGGGGGTCATAAACCTTACCCACAGGTAACGTTCTCCTAACATTCACTAAAAGGTTATCCAAAGGCCAACATCATGACAGGGTACAAAACAAAATATATGTTCCCAAAACACCAAAACTGTCCAGTTATGTGGATGATTCTACAATGTTTCTTTTAGCGTACAAAACACATTCACCTGATGTTACAGGGATGATCCCAGGTGGAAAGGGTAGGCAACAACACATCTGCCATGCTGATCCTCAACAAGGGGGACCCTCAGGGGTGCATGCTTGGTCCCCTCCTGTACTCCCTGTTCACCCAAGACTGCATGGCCATGCACGATTCCAAAACCATCATCATGGGAATGGCGCCGGAGGGGATGGCTGCCATTTTACAGGCTTCTAACCAACTGTGGAATTTAGTGTGTTTTTTCGCATTGTTTGTAACTTATTTTGCATATAATGTTGCTGCTAGAGTCTATTATGACTCAAAAGAGCTTCTGGATATCAGAACAGTGATTTCTTAACTAGAACTGGACAAAGATTTTTTTAATAGGTCTGACACAAAGGATATACTGCTTCTCCTATACCAGGCCCAAATCCTTGTCATTCACGTGAAGAAAAGATGGAAATACAGGGGACGGAAATAGGGGTGCCTTGTGAGAATTTGTCGGTGAGTGAGTAACCCGCCTCTACCATCCGTTCTATTGGCCAACGTGCAGTGACTGGAAAATAAACTGGATAATCTCCGCTCGAAACTATCCTACCAACGGGACATTAAAACCTGAAATATCTTATGTTTCACCGAGTCGTGGCTGGACCACGACACAGATTTTATACAGTTGGCTGGGTTTTCCATGCATCGGCAGGACAGAACAGATACGATAAGATGAATCACAGCTGGTGTCTAATATTAAAGAGATCTCAAGGTATTGCTCGCCTGAGGGAGAGTACCTCATGATAAGCTGTAGACCACACTATCTACCAAGAGAGTTTTCATCTATATTTTCCGTAGCTGTAGCTATCTATTTACCACAACAAACCGATGCTGGCACTAAGACAGCACTCAATGAACTGTATAAGGCAATAAGCAAACAAGAAAATGCTCATCTAGAAGCGGCGCTCCTAGTGGCTGGGGACTTTAATGCAAGCAATCCTTTTTACCTCATTTCTACCATTATGTCACATATGCAACCAGAGGGAAAAAACTCTAGATCACCTCTGCTCCACACACAGAGATGTATTCAAAGCTCTGCCTCACCCTCCATTTGGCAAATCTGACCATAATTCTATCCTCCTGATTCCTGCTTACAAGCAAAAACTAAAGCAGGAAGTACCTTTGACTTGCTCAATACGGAAGTGGTCAGATGACACGGATGCTACGGTACAGGACTGTTTTGCTAGCACAGACTGGAATATTTTCCGGGATTCATCCAATGGCATTAAGGAGAATACCACCTCAGTCACCGGATTCATCAATAAGTGCATCGACGACGTCGTCCCCACAGTGTCAGTACGTACATTTCCCAACCAGAAGTCATGGATTTACAGGCAACATCCTCATGAGCTAAAGGCTAGAGCTGCTGCTTTCAAGGAGCGGGACACTAATCCAGACGCTTATGAGAAATCCCGCTTTGCCTTCAGACGAACCATTAAACAGGCAAAGCGTGAATACAGGACTAAGATTGAATCCTACTACACCTGCTCTGACGCTCGTTGGATGTGGCAGGGTGTATAAACCATTACAGAATATGAAGGGAAACTGGACAGCTGTGTGATCACGTTGTCCATAGCTGATGTGAGCAAGACCCTTAAACAGATTACCATGACGTGTACTCAGAGCATGCACGGACCAACTGGCAAGTGTCTTCACTGACATTTTCAACCTCTCCCTGACCGAGTCTGTAATACCTACATGTTTGAAGCAGACCACCATAGTCCCTGTGTCCAAGGAAGTGAAGGTAACCTGCCTAAATGACTACCGCCCTGTAGCACTCACGTCGATAGCCATGAAGTGCTTAAAAGGCTGGTCATGGCTCACATCAACCCCATCATCCCAGCAACCCTAGCCTCATTCCAATTCGCGTACAGCCCCAACAGATCCACAGATGACGCAATCTCAATCGCACACCTCACTGCTCTTTCCCACCTGGAGAAAAGGAACACCTATGTGAGAATGCTGTTCATTGACTACAGCTCAGCTTTCAACACCATAGTGCCCTCAAAGCTCATCACTAAGCTAAGGACCCTGGGACTAACAACTCCCTCTCCAACTGGATCCTGGACTTCCTGACAGGCCTGTTGTATTCGGCGCATGTGACAAATAACATTTTATTTGATAACTGAATGTTTGCGTAACTGGACAGTTTTTGTGTTTTGGGAACATATCTCTTGACCAGTCAGTGTTACCACAATCTAATGAAATATTCTTGGAACCTTTAAAGAACAGAGGAAATGTGTTCTGGGAACGTACTTGTAATATCTCATGTTTTTTGCACCCTTAAAGAACCATTCTAGAAGCGGAGGCCCAACTGGACAGCTTTTGTGTTTGGGGAACATATCTTTTGTGATGTACCCAAAAGTTCCCACCAGACTGTTCCCACAACCTAATGAAACATTCTGGCAACCTGTTAAAGAACAGTTCTTGAATGTTCTTGAAACATCAGGCAAATGTTTTCTACAAGCATTCTAAAATAACATTTGCCGCGAACAAACAAATGTTCTGGGAACTTTCACAGAACCAATTTTGGTGTGCTGGGGTTGCTTAGTTTCGGTCAAAGAAACATGTTTCCTATTTCAAAATATACATTGTTAGCTTTTTAAAAAGTATTTTTTCTCTATATCTGAATCATCATAATGTCCCTAACAGATGTCTTTCTCTCCAGATCGAACTGCAACAAATCCTGATCTACTGTGACCCATACCTGGCTGAGATGGAGACCTGCTGTGAGCAGGCAGGATCTACGGTAAGATCTTTTACACTCCTTTCATGTACAGTGCACATTTTAGGACATACATGAGACCTTCCACGTGGCTTGATATACAGTAGAGCTGGGTCATTCAATTCTTTCCCTATGAATTCCAGAGTATTTCTAGTTTTCTGTTCTACCTGAGAATTAATTGCACCCACCTGGTTTCCCAGGTCTAAATCAGTCCCTGATAAAATTTATATATATATATTTTTAAATGTATCTGTTATTTTACCAGGTAAGTTGACTGAGTACATGTTCTCATTTACAGCAACTACCTTAGGGAATAGTTACAGGGGAGAGGAGGGGGATGAATGAGCCAATTGTAAGAGGGGAATATATATTTTTAAAGCAGTGAAACTGGCTTCTTGGTCGATATTTGAATTTAAGGACAATATGTAATATAATCTGGTTGTGTTTGTCCTTCTTGAAAGCTGAATGATGTTTCTTTCATAGGGGACATCTTATCCAGGTTACTGTGCAATATCTTTGTGACAGCTGCTGATGTAAAACGGGATTTATAAATACATTTGATTGATAGATTGATAGATAGATATTCTTCTGTTAGCTCATATTGCAGAACAGGTCAATGACCTTACGACCTGTGGATGAATCCCAAATAGCACCCTTTTCCCAGTATAGTGCACTACGTTTGACCAGAGCCCATAGGAAAAAAGCGTGCAATTTGGACTGCTAACTGTGTTTAAAAGGAGAAGTGACCTTTGACATTTTGACAGTTAGGCCTATATGTATTCATGTCCATGTTGTCATCTCAGTGAGTGTTGGGTTATGTTGATTCAATGTGCTAGGTCACATGTGGTCTATATGGTTGGAAATAGTGTGTATCAGTGACCTCTCACCTTTGGCCTATGCCAGTTATAATATATATCCATAACCAGGATGTTATCTCAGTGTGCATTGAGTTTCAGTACTGGGGCTCAGTCAATATGGTAGGAAATAATGTATTGGCATTCAAAACCTTAAGTATTGTCCTTTCCTCATTCCCCTGGGACAGTCATCTAGTTCCACTGTAATTCAGGTATCTCATTGGGTCAATGAATCATTGGACATTAACTGATTATAAATACGGTAGTGGTACTGGACTGTTATTACATTTCAGACTATTTGAGAACTGCATTTCAACATGTGTTGTATTATAATTGTCCGGTTTCCTATACCCAAATTAAGCCTAATCCTAAACTAAATAGCACTTTGAATGGAGATTTTACATTGCTTTCTAGACCAAAATTCTTTCAAGCACTGGACTCAAGTTCAAGTGAACTAGAAAACATAATTGAATAACAACATGAAATGATTAGGCTTAAGGTGGTTCCAGGAAACTGGCCCTTAAATAACAGAGCAATGTGTCTAAACAGTTTGTATGCAGTGGACATATATAAAATAGTCCAAATTGGTGAAGTGAAAAAAAAAAAAACTTGTTTCAAACCATTTAAAAAAATAAACAACTGAAAAGTGGTGCGTGTATATGTATTCAGCCCCTAAATAAGATCTGGTGCAACCAGTTACCTTCAGAACTAATTAACAAATGAAATTAAGTCCACCTGTGTGCAAGTGCCACATGATCTGTCACATGATCTCAGTATATGTACACCTGTTCTGAAAGGCCCCAGAGTCTGCAACATGACTAAGCAAGAGGCACCACCAAGCAAGCGGCATCATGAATACCAAGGAGCTCCAAACAGGTCAGGGAGTGGAGAAGTACAGATCAGGGTTCGGTTATAAAAATCCATTATTATAAAATTGAAAGAATATGGCACTACAACAAACCTGCCAAGAGAGGGCCGCCCACCGAACTCACAAACCATGCAAGGAGGGCATTAATCAGAGATAACCCTGAAGGAGCTGCAAAGCTCCACAACGGAGATTGGAGTATCTGTCCATAGGACAACTTTAAGCCATACATTCCACAGAGCTGGGCTTTATGGAAGAGTGGCCAGAAAAAAGACATTGCTTAAAGAAAAAAATAAGGAAGCACGTTTGGTGTTTGCCAAAAGGCACGTAGGAGACTCCCCAAATATATGGAAGAAGGTACTCTGGTCAAACAAGACTAAAATTGAAATTTTTGGCCATCAAGGAAAGCGCTATGTCTGGCGCAAACCCAACACCTTTCATCACCTCAAGAATACAATCTCCACAGTTAAAGCATGGTAGTAGCAGCATCATACTGTGGGGATGTTTTCAACGGCAGGATCTGGGAAACTGGTCAGATATGAAGGAATGATGGATGGCGCTAAATACAGGGACATTTTTTAGGAAAACCTGTTTCAGTCTTCCAGAGATTTGAGACTGGTACAGAGGTTCACCTTCCAGCAGGACAATGACCTTAAGCATACTGCTAAAGCAACACTTGAGTGATTTCAGGGGAAACATTTACATGTCTTGGAATGGCCTTGTCAAAGACCAGACCTCAATCCATTTGAGAATCTGTGGTATGACTTTGTACACCAGCGGAACCCATCCAACTTGAAGGAGCTGCAGCAGTTTTGCCTTAAAGAATAGGCAAAAATCTCAGTGGCTAGATAGAGACATTCCCCAAGAGACTTGCAGCTGTAATTGCTGCAAAAGGTGGCTCTACAAAGTATTGACTTTGGGGGGGGGTGAATAGTTATGCATGCTCAAGTTCTGTTTTATTGTCTTATTTCGTGTTTGTTTCACAATAAAAATATTTTGCATCTTCAAAGTGGTAGGCATGTCGTGTGAATCAAATGATACAAACCCCCCAAAAATCTATTTTAATTCCAGGTTGTAAGGCAACAAAATAGTAAAAATCCCAACTGTAAATCTTTGTATTGATCCTACAGTGTGAGCCTAGCAGGGAGGGCCCTGGTGCTGGAGGGGTGACTCCCAATCCCTTGGATACAGATGGAGCAGGCCAGCTCCCCCGGATGCTCTCCCAGCCCGTCCAGCCAGCTCGGGTCCAGCGGGTCCAGCATTCCAGCAGTGACAGATGTCAATGTTCAGCAGAAAAGGTACAGTCCATAGAAATATCCTGCGTCCCAAACAGCACTATTCTCTCTTTTGTGCACTACTTTTGACCAAGGCCAATAGGGAATAGGGTGCCATTGTATTCAATAAACATTTTTAGTAAAAGTATGAATTTCAGCACCCTTCGGAAGGACTTCTTGTTGTACAGGACAAAAATAGGTACAGGTAAGCGTTTTCAGAATTTCAAGTATCGACTGGTGGCAACTCAATGTTGTTGCCAGCAAATCGTGCGACCCCTTATCAATACTCAACTCAACCTCGATATAGGAGATCGGAGTTGAGCAATCCTCAGCTACAATCTGTCCAAACAGCAAATATAATCCTAATGGGTTGGAGGGTTCTGTTCTAATGGAACCATGCATTCAGATATCCCACTGCTGACACCAAACGTATTAAACAAGAAAATAAATACCAAATTAAAGCACATTTATGCCAATGGGTTTTCTTGGATGCCAACCAAAGGCAGGAAATAAAAGCTTATTAGCAGTAATTTGGCACAAATATGTAGTTGCTTTGTTTGAGGCATGGCCGCCATCTCCAGAGGTGGTTCCACTAATGTCCATGGAAGTGTGCTGAAAGCAGACTTCAGACAGAGGGACACCTTGGGGAATTTCTCAGGTCTTTGGGGAGTTTTTAATGTGTGGATGGACAGTCATTAGCAAGCTAGTTCAGGTAAATTACATCAATTAAATGTTCTTGTTCTTTGTAGGGTGATCAAGGTCTACCAGGCTTGGCAGGACTTCCAGGACAGAAAGGCGATCAAGGAGACAAGGTAAAGGAGATGTTGAATATCTATCTGGCTCAATAAATACCATCATGACTGTGCAAGTGTACACAAGTATTGTACCTGTAGAATTCAGTTACAATTCTAACAGACATAAAGCTGTTGTGCTTCCTTAGTTACATATTTCAGGGAGAGAGACAAAGACGGAGACGGAGAAAAGACAGACGGAGAAAAGACAGACAGAGACAGAGAAAAGACAGACAGAGAAAAGACAGACAGAGAAAAGACAGACAGAGAAAAGACAGACAGAGAAAAGACAGACAGAGACAGAGAAAAGACAGACACAGAGAGAGAAAAGACAGACAGAGAAAAGACAGACAGAGAAAAGACAGACAGAGAAAAGACAGACAGAGAAAAGACAGACAGAGAAAAGACAGACAGAGAAAAGACAGACAGAGAAAAGACAGACAGAGAAAAGACAGACAGAGACAGAGAAAAGACAGACACAGACAGAGAAAAGACAGACACAGACAGAGAAAAGACAGACAGAGACAGAGAAAAGACAAACAGAGAAAAGACAGACAGACAGAGATGGAGACAGACAAAGACGGAGACGGAGAAAAGACAGACAGAGATGGAGAAAAGACAGACAGAGACAGAGAAAAGACAGACATAGACGGAGAAAAGACAGACATAGACGGAGAAAAGACAGACAGAGACAGAGAAAAGACAAACAGACAGACAGACATAGAAAAGAAGACAGAGAAAAGACAGACACAGACGGAGACAGAGAAAAGACAGACATAGAAAAGACAGACAGACGGAGGATTTAACAGACATAAGTCCCAGACGGAGACATGATTTAACAATGGAAATAAGACAGACCAGACAGACAGAGAAAAATGACAGACACAGACGGAGACAGAGAACAATGGAAATAAGTCCCAGACTGTATTGTGTGTTATCCTCCATGATTTAACAATGGAAATAAGAGCCTGACTGTATTGTGTGTTATCCTCCATGATTTAACAATGGAAATAAGTCCTGACTGTATTGTGTGTTATCCTCCATGATTTAACAATGGAAATAAGTCCCAGACTGTATTGTGTGTTATCCTCCATGATTTAACAATGGAAATAATCCCATACTGTATAGTTTGTTATCCTCCATGATTTAACAATGGAAATAAGTCCCAGACTGTATTGTGTGTTATCCTCCATGATTTAACAATGGAAATATGTCCCAGACTTCAACATTGTTTTTGCAAATTCAGATTCCCCCTGTCCTTTTAAATATATAACCGTCAGTATCAGTTCAACATTTATTTGCCGTGTTTCAAGCCTTGAAATCAGACATAAACAAGTACAGGTGGCTCTCCATTACGCCTCTCCATTACGCCTCTCTCCATTACGCCTCTCCATTACGGCTCTCCATTACGCCTCTCCATTACGCCTCTCCGTTGTTTTGTGTGAAATTGTGCTCTGAAGCCTTTGAAGTGGCTATCGGAGGGTCTAATACATCCTCCATAATTTTCACTCCCTCAGCATAGGGACACTTGTGTATATTGCAGATGAGCGTGTGAATGCACAAATAGAGGGCTGAGGCCGAAGGGAATGAAAGAGAGAGAAGAAGAGCCAGTGTGTTTGACAGAAAGAAAGAGAGAAGAAGAGCCAGTGTGTTTGACAGAGAGCGAGAGAGAGAGAAGTGCCAGTGTGTTTGACAGAAAGAGAGAGAAGGGCCAGTGTGTTTGACAGAAAGAAAGAGAGAAGAGCCAGTGTGTTTGACAGAAAGAAAGAGAGAAGAAGAGCCAGTGTGTTTGACAGAGAGCGAGAGAGAGAGAAGTGCCAGTGTGTTTGACAGAGAGCGAGAGAGAGAGAAGTGCCAGTGTGTTTGACAGCGAGAGAGAGAAGAGCCAGTGTGTTTGACAGCGAGAGAGAGAAGAGCCAGTGTGTTTGACAGAAAGAGAGAAAGAGAAGAAAAGCCAGTGTGTTTGACAGAAAGAGAGAGAAGGGCCAGTGTGTTTGACAGAAAGAAAGAGAGAAGAAGAGCCAGTGTGTTTGACAGAGAGCGAGAGAGAGAGAAGTGCCGGTGTGTTTGACAGAGAGCGAGAGAGAGAAGTGCCAGTGTGTTTGACAGCGAGAGAGAGGAGCCAGTGTGTTTGACAGCGAGAGAGAGAAGAGCCAGTGTGTTTGACAGAAAGAGAGAAAGAGAAAGAAAAGCCAGTGTGTTTGACAGAAAGAGAGAGAGAAGAAGACCCAGTGTGTTTGACAGAAAGAGAGAAGAAGAGGCCAGTGTCTTTGACAGAAAGAGAGAGAGAAGAGCCAGTGTCTTTGACAGAAAGAGAGAGAGAAGTGCCAGTGTGTTTGACAGAAAGAGAGACAGAGAGAAGAGCCAGTGTGTTTGACAGAAAGAGAGAGAAGAGCCAGTGTGTTTGACAGAGAGAGAGAAGTACCAGTGTGTTTGACAGAAAGAGAGAGAAGAGCCAGTGTGTTTGACAGAAAGAGAGAGAAGAGCCAGTGTGTTTGACAGAAGAGAGAGAAGTGCCAGTGTGTTTGACAGAAAGGGAGAGAAGTGCCAGTGTGTTTGACAGAAAGAGAGAAGTGCCAGTGTGTTTGACAGAAAGGGAGAGAAGTGCCAGTGTGTTTGACAGAAAGAGAGAGAAGTGCCAGTGTGTTTGACAGAAAGGAGAGAAAGAGCCAGTGTGTTGTGACAGAAAGGGAGAGAAAGAGCCAGTGTGTTTGACAGAAAGAGAAGAAGAGCCAGTGTGTTTGACAGAAAGAGAGAGAGAAAGAAGATCCAGTGTGTTTGACAGAAAGAGAAGTAAAGAAGATCCAGTGTGTTTGACAGAGAGAGAGAGAAGAAGAAGAGCCAGTGTGTTTGACAGAAAGAGAGAGAGTAAAGAAGATCCAGTGTGTTTGACAGAAAGAGAGAGTAAAGAAGATCCAGTGTGTTTGACAGAGAGAGAAGAAGAGCCAGTGTGTTTGACAGAAAGAGAGAGAGAAAGAAGATCCAGTGTGTTTGACAGAAGAAGAAGAGCCAGTGTGTTTGACAGAGAGAGAGAGAGAGAGAAGAGCCAGTGTGTTTGACAGAGAGAGAGAGAAAGAAGATCCAGTGTGTTTGACAGAGAGAGAGAGAGAGAGAAGAGCCAGTGTGTTTGACAGAGAGAGA
>NW_027008464.1:0-27250 GCF_036934945.1 Oncorhynchus masou masou | reverse complement strand
AGACAGACAGACAGACAGGCAGGCAGGCAGGCAGGCAGGCAGGCAGACAGACAGACAGACAGCGCCACAGACAGACAGACAGACAGACAGACACCACCACAGACAGACAGACAGACAGACAGACACCACCACAGACAGACAGCACCAAAGACAGACATCATCATAGACGGACAGACAGACATACATCACCACAGACAGACAGACAGACAGACAGACAGACAGACAGACAGACAGACAGACAGACAGACACCGCCACAGACAGACAGCACCACAGACAGACAGCATCATAGACGGACAGACAGACATACATCACCACAGACAGACAGACAGACAGACAGACAGACAGACAGACAGACAGACAGACAGACAGACAGACAGACAGACAGACAGACAGACAGACAGACAGACAGACAGACAGTGGTACGTGATTTCATTGTGCACTCCAGAACCTGTCATTGATCTTGGCATACAGACACAATGTACAATCACACAATCAGTCCACTAAGAGAGGAGAGACCCCTCCATCTCTGTGGAACAGTATTAATCACACAATCAGTCCACTAAGAGAGGAGAGACCCCTCCATCTCTGTGGAACAGTATTAATCACACAATCAGTCCACTAAGAGAGGAGAGACCCCTCCATCTCTGTGGAACAGTATTAATCACACAATCAGTCCACTAAGAGAGGAGAGACCCCTCCATCTCTGTGGAACAGTATTAATCACACAATCAGTCCACTAAGAGAGGAGAGACCCCTCCATCTCTGTGGAACAGTATTAATCACACAATCAGTCCACTAAGAGAGGAGAGATCCTACTCTGGGTAAGAGTATCAGTTTGGCCTGGGAGCTGCCAGTCGAGCCCCTCTGCCTTTCCTGAGTAAAGAGAGAGATGTTTGGAGGTTGTGGTGGTAGGGGGAAGGAAAGGGAGGAGGGGAGGAGGGGAGAAAGGGGAGAAAGGGGAGGTCCTCTGCACCTCATGCTGTCCCCCCACCTCCTTCTCAAGTCCTCTCCACTGAGTCCTCCCAGCTGACAGGCAACATCACCTGTCAAAGTACTCAGATAATTGGAGATGAATGTGTCTCGCTCTCTCTCCCCTCACACACACTCTCTCCTCTCCCTTCCCTCCTTTCTCCCCTCTCACAAATCCCTTCCCTCCTCTCTCTTCCCCTTTCACACCCTCTCTTGCATTCTTTCTCCGCTTTATCTCTCTCAGCATCGATCTCTCTCTCCCCCTTCCCTCCCCATTTATCTGTCTGTCTGTCTGTCAGTCACTTTCCTCCTCCCCTCCCTCTCTCACTCTCCCCTTCTCTGTTTCTCTCTGCCTTCCTTCACTCTGATTTCCTTCCAACAGGGTTCAGGCACAGCAGACCAGCCCAGCCATAGAGGAGGAAGAGGATATACAGGACTGGCTGGAAACATGTTGCCTCAGTGATTCCTCTCACTGACCAGAGAGGACAGGACAGTGTGTGTGAGTGTGTGTTTACAGTTGTGTAATGTACTGTAAAAAACACAAAGAATATCCTGCGTCTTGTCTTCCCCAAGAGGACGACAGGTCAGGTCGTTCTTTAGCAAAGCCAAAACCATACGGATGGAATAATGGATATTGTGAAAAACACTGGTCTTCCTAAACCAGCTGGGGAAACCGTCCCACTGCTGCCACTAAACGTGCGGGGTATCGTCCATCCATCTCATAGACATCTCGTTGTTACACACCTTCATTTGATAAGATCCTGTATAATGTGAATACTGCTTATCATTCCAGTTCTGCTGATGATTCCACATGAGTCTCTGCAGTAAAAACCAAACAGGTTACATTGTAGTCATTTAGCAGACACTCTTATCCAGAGAGACTTACAGTAGTGAGTACATACATGTTCATACTGGTCCCCCGTGGGAATCAAACCCACAACTCTGGTGTTGCAAGCACCACGCTCTACCAACTGAGCCACACAGGACGGTCACAGAGCAGAGCAAGTAGAAGTGAAGAAGAGTCCTATACTCCATGTTCAGCACAGGTTAACCCTCAGAGGGGTGGAGGGGGGGAGCCCAAACATAAAGTAGGAATTCATATACCTGTATATATACCACAGTAGCATCATATACCTGTATATATACCACAGTAGCATCATATACCTGTATATATACCACAGTAGCATCATATACCTGTACATATACCACAGTAGCATCATATACCTGTATATATACCACAGTAGCATCATATACCTGTACATATACCACAGTAGCATCATATACCTGTACATATACCACAGTAGCATCATATACCTGTACATATACCACAGTAGCATCATATACCTTTATATATACCACAGTAGCATCATATACCTGTACATATACCACAGTAGCATCATATACCTGTACATATACCACAGTAGCATCATATACCTGTATATATACCACAGTAGCATCATATACCTGTATATATACCACAGTAGTATATCACATGACCAGGTCTCTACACAAACAAAAAATGTACAGGTGTGACACTGTTTCCCCGCCGCTGTTGACCTTAAATCAATATGACGTAGTCCTTCATCTCTAGACAATCTATTAAAATGGCTATTAAAAAAACCCTGCGCCTTAAACATCACCGGGAGGCCATACATACATAGCAGGGTCATCCCAAATGGTACTCTATTCCCTATATAGTGCACTACCTTTGACCAGGTCCGTAGGCAATATGGTGCTGTTTGGGACGCACCCTTTCAAGCTATTGCCACCAGCGGTGGCTATCTTTACCCTTGAGTAATTGTCCTCCCTCAAATCAGAATGTATATCAATATTCTGTACAAATTATTCTACACGTCTTGCAGTAGCCTAGTCCATCTCTGTTTGCCCTTGTTAACCAAAGCAAATGGAATTATCTGGGTTCACCCCATGTCTCTCTCTCCCTCCTTCTCTCTCTTTTTCTCTCTCTCCCTCCCTCCCTCCCTCTCTTTCAGCTATCTCTCTCTGGTATCTCTCTCTTTCTTTCTGGTCTCTCTCTCTCTTTCTGGTTTCTCTCTCTCTCTCTCTTGCATATCTTTTCTCTCTCCCTGGTCTCTCTCTCTCTCTTTCTGGTCTCCCTCTTTCTGGTCTCTCTCTTTCTGGCCTCTCTCTTTCTAGTCTCCCTATCTCTGGTCTCGCTCTCTCTCTCTTTCTGGTCTCTCTCTTTCTGTCTGTCTCTGTTCTCTCTCTCTGGTATATCTTTCTGGTCTCTCTCTTTCTGGTCTCTCTGGTATCTCTTTCTGTCTCTCTGGTCTCTCTCTCTCTTTCTCTCTCTCTCTCTGGTATCTCTTTCTGTCTCTCTGGTCTCTCTTTTTCTGTTCTCTCTCTCTCTGGTATCTCTTTCTGTCTCTCTGGTCTCTCTCTCTCTCTGGTCTCTCTATCTCTCTGGTCTCTCTCTCTCTTTTTCTGGTCTCTCTCTCTCTCTGGTAAGCTTTCTGTCCTCTCTGGTCTCTCTCTCTTTCTGATCTCTCTGTCTTGATGACACGAGATGTCATCCTGCAGTGAGCCAGCGTGGAACCTTAGTTTATTCCACATATCAGCTGAACAGGAGGCGGCAAACCTACACCCTGAGAAAATATTTGTTTGCTGCAACGGAACCGATATCATCCTGGCTTGTTTTCAAATCTCAGGCCAGTCCAGGCGGTCTATGCCATGTGGGGGACTGATTTATGTGAGTGAGTTTGTCCATTTAATAGGTGGATAAACTCTCTAAACAACTCTGTGAATGTTGTGCAGTATGTCTCTCCTTCAGAGTCTATAGAGATCCATTGGAACAAGCTGGACAAACAGAACCGAATCAGGTGGTTCGCTTGAGGTATTATCTCTCATGACTATAAACACCAGCACGTCCATGACCTCACCTCTGGTTCTCACATAATACAAACCACCAGCATATATTTATCTTTGACTTACAGTAGCTCAAGTAAAGCACAATGCATCCATTAGTATAACCACTAGCACACTTAATATAGTAAAAGTCCATTACTACATTCATGTAAGCCTACTCTCGTGTCTCTATAGTATATCTCCTAAAGCCAGAGCCTGTTTCAACAAAGTGTTCAGTCACACAGCCTCTACTCTGACTGGCAATTCCAATTATCTCAAGTAAAGAACACTACGCGGCCATTAGCTTGATCATTAGTACACAACCTACAGATGTTGGATCTTAACGTGATCACCCTGTTGCAGGAGAACTAGAACGTGTAGTGTATTTGATATTTTAAAAGGATTCTGAAGTTTGAAATTTCCACTTTGAAATTTCAGACTTGATTCTTTACCACAAAAATGTATCAACGCCTAAAAAAACATCCATTCATTATAATCCACAATATAATGATTCAGATTTTCCTGTTGCTGCAGGATTCTTCTCCTGCTGTAGCAAACTGGCTCAAATTAAGATCCTACACCTGTGCTGTACTGTATGCTGTTAAGCCAGAGCTTAATGGAAACCGCTCCAACAGAGCACAGCCACATGGCCTGAGGGATCAGGACTTCAGTCAATTCCAAAACAAAGCAACATGATCACACACTGACTGACAGACTCGTACAGTAACTAGTGCCCAAATAGACCTGGCCAGACTACCCTCTAGTCACACCCAAGATGTCCCTGACCCAGCAGGCCCATCTCCCTCCTCTAGCTATCAGTGAGCACTTAGTTTCAATGAAAGGAGAGGGAACAGAGGAAACACACAGACTTGACGCTCAGCGACTAGAGAGATAACGCCCATTTCATGGATACTAGCAAGCTTTGGCGAACAACAAAACTGCTGTCATGCATACTGTTTAAAGGATACAACTGTGAAGGAGATCTGAATGACTCGATCTGTGATTATCTCAACAAGTGTGAGGCCAGAGTAATGAAACTACCCCCAGTCACACCCAAGTGTCCCCCTGGCCCAGCCGGGCACTACTCACTCTGTTGGCTTGATGAGGGGCTGCTCCCCAGCCGGAATGATGGCCGCTCCTCTGTCACTGCCCCCTTTCTCAGGAGAAACTTTTCTGTCAGATCAAAACCTGAAAGAAAAGAGACAACAGGACGAGAAGGGCTGGTTTAAACTCAGGAAGTCGGCTTCACTGACATAGATTCAGCCTCGTCCTGACCTGGAATAAAAACACTTTCTATGGAGATGATCTGTGCTCAGCAAACTGGCACTAGGTGTTACAAGGTGTTGTTTTAAACTCCAGTGCGGTGATCCAAAAATATGGATTGAGTCAGGACTTTCTAGATTTGCATCAAACTCCTGTCCAGTTTGATCCATTCCTATGGCACAATATAGTTAATGTATGCATAATTACTTCAAAGACAATAGATTTGACCATCAGTGCTCCCTCAAACAAATTGGTGCACGTCTGTTAGCGCAGGCTCAATTACAGAGTATTTCTGTTCTGTGTTACATAACCTGTGAACATATTCATGTTTTTCACCACACGTCTGAGACATGAACGTTATTACCCCCTTGGATCAGAGCCAAACAGATTTGTGTGTCCTAAATGGCACCATATGCTCAATATAGTGCACTACTTTGACCAGAGCCCTATGAGCCCTGTTCAAAATTAGTGCACTATATTGGGAATAGGGTGCCATTTGGTATGTAACCATTGAGAGAGAGATGGATTTATTTCAATTGAGGGACTTGCACACCAAAACACTGTAATTCTTACCGGTGAATTCTGGCTGTGGACCATTTAAACTGTAGGAAAACAGGTCCTTGTCTACTTTCAATGGAGGACATCTAGAGTTGTCTAGAAAACAGGGATAACATCATCAGCCATACAAGGTTCATATTCATGGAAGGAAAAATGAAGATGCAGACAGCAAACAAGTGCAGAATACCTTCTAAACACTTCAGTCATCAAAGACGAAAACGTTGAGATCTGATGTCCGACAGCGAGATTGAGGACTTGGCACATAACCATTTGTTGATGTGCTCAGCAGGACTGCAATATAGTAGTTAGCCTGTGACGTGACTAGTGTCTTTCCATGTGGAGGGGCACTTCAGTCACTCACCACATCAGTGGTTGTTAGTCATCACTATCCATCCATTCATTAAGATTCACTCCGCGTCCCCAATGGTACCCTAGTCCTTATATAGTGCACTACTTTTGACCAGTGCCCTATGGGGAACAGGGTGCCATTTGGGCCGCAACCTCACACAGCCCAGACAGGGATGCAGAAGTGTTGTTAATTAGAGTTGGTGAAAGAGACCTAACTATAACTGGGCTCAACTTTGACCCTTTTCTATTGAGCCATGTTTCCTCTTGGAGACTGGGGCACGGCTACGGGGTCGTGCAGCAAAACGTTTCACAACGTCATGCAATGGAAAACACTAACGGGTGTTTCTTATTAGACAACTTCAAATAATACCACTTCCCAGTTTGTCTTTTTGTGATGGTTTTCTTCAGTTTCGTGCCAACTGAACATGACCCAGACCGTATACTGTAGCTAAAACTGCAAACAAATGACTTGCCATGTTCCTGTCTGCAAAATCTGACCATGATCATCTACTGTGACAACACCAATGTTAGCCCAACGTTATTGGCAGGGCATGCTAGTACCACTCAAAAGTCAACTCAAACGGGTAGCAACAACCTGTAATGTAGTTATCTTTTAGCTATATGTATTTCAAGGGATGTAAACAATACTGCCTGTTTCAGACAATATCTTGAGCACAGCCACATAGCCTAGCCTAGTGCGTGGTATGAAATATAAATTCCAAAACTGTGTGTACCACATAGCTCCCAAAATGTCTTCCCACTGTAAACTAAGCCTAAGGAGAGTGTCTGTGAGATCAAAGTCATCTTGGTGTTGGTGACAGTGTCCTTACATGCCACAGGAGGATTGTGGCTCATTGGAAGCCTAGCGGTTAGAGCGTTGGGCCAGTAACTCAAAGTCACTAGTTCACATACCCATGCCGACAAGGGGAGAAATATGCCGATGTGCCCTTGAGCAAGGCACTGATCCCTAATTTGCTCCAAGGGCACCGTATTACTATGACAGACCCTGTAAAACAACACATTTCACCAGACCTACCTGGTGTATGTGACAATAAAACATGTTATTTTTGTTATGGAATGGTATCTAACTCATCAATCACAGGGTTTCCATGTGTTTGATGCCATTCCATTCACTCCATTCCAGCCATTATTATGGGCTGTCCTCCCCTCAGCAGCCTGTGTTAGATACATACCTATTCTTTCATTCAATGCCATTCCAGCAGTGCAAGGAATGGTATGTACGATCCAGAGGAAAGCTGCCCATTTTAGCAAGCAACTCATGTCTTCTCTGATGCAAGAGAACATACTTCTTCAAAACCTAAAATAAAACACAAGTTAGTTATTCAAATAGTACGCCTACATCTTACAGTAACATATGAATGAATTTCATACATTTGTTTTGAAATTAATTAAATTAATCAAATATGTGAAGTATTAGTAATCTATTACACAGAAAACTGTCAAATGAGACGCGCCTTTTCTACCACGTAACGAAAAGTGTGTACTGTGTATGTAATGTGTGTCGTATCACAGTTGAAAATAACCAATGCTCCGCTGCAGACCTCAACTGAAGGTGTGAGAGCAAGGTGCGACAGGTCCACTGCAAGAGTTGCTGCGTTATTATGGCGCAATCATATCACCAGGAAAATATGCTAAACAGAAGAGTCACACTTTGTAGGCTATACCAAACTGAAACAAATAGAATGGGGTCGGCTATGTAGAACTAGTCTAAATTATGAATTTGAACCTGAACATAACTGTCCCGGGTCAGTGTGACACAGATCACGTTCGTAGTGAGATGAGATCACGCGCATGATGCCAACTGACAAAATACAACTTCGATGGAGAGATGCCAAATTCCTCAAACGTGCCAATCTCACAATTCAAACCAGTGATAATGTCTGTTGGACATTGAAAAACGCCACAGCTATAACTCAGATTGTTTGGAACTAGCAGACTAGACATTCCATGATAGTCTATTCCATTTATGCGGTATTCATATTTTCACATTTTCAAGGCTCCTCAATCATTAGATATACTTACCAAATTACGCGTAATTATGCATTCCGTTCACTGCAGCCTAATACGGTTCTTGCGAGCATATGGAAAAACTGCATGCTACACAAGTGTTACACACAGTATAGCCTATTTACACGAACATAACGGAATGTTCATAAATCATTTCGAGTGACTGAAGCCGTCCCGTAAAGCCAGACAAGTTCCAGAACATGAACTAAAGCTGTGCGCAAAACCACTAAAGTGCCAAACTACGACAAGGCTAGACCAAGGACCCCTACTTATAAGTTCGTATCGATACATGGCATTACAGAGGAGGATTTCAAGCAGCCATTATTATTCAAACTGTAAATTATGAATATCAAACCAAACCGGTCTACTTACAATTGGTGAGAAAGTTTCCTCCAGCATAAAAACGCATTAATCCATGAACGTTTATGAACGCATGTTTGGAAAAAATAGTCGGTTACTATTCCAAAGTACACTTGTAAAGAAATAAAAGTGAGAATGGGATCTCTTACTAGATCCTCGTGTCCTTATTAGTCGCACCGATTGACTGACCCTCCCACTCTCTCATTAGGCTACTGGAATGCATGGAGGACCCCAAGTCCGCCACCGGTGGAGGCATTACAATGGAAACGCTCCACAATTTGGATAAGAAAATAATATTTATGAATGAGAAAATGACTTGTTTAGTTATGCGATTATTGTTGTTTGACTGAGAACATCACATACAGTAGTACATCATTCATGTGAAAATAAACTGGTGCTCAAATTATGTAATGGAGTAATTCAATTATTTTCATTATTTTTTTCTGTTTTCTTCCATCCACACTGTGTTAAATTAGAATTGGGAGCAAAACATTTCCTCTGCCAACAATAATGTTCATAATGTATGGATTAAATATTGATTTATTGATCGAGAACATGAACTGGTGATGAAATACAGTACTTTGCTAGCTATAACCTCCAACTCAATGTTGCCTGATAGTCAATATTTTGTTTTTTCTTGATGAGTTTGATCAACACCTTGAATTGTACCTAGGCTTTGCTAGATAGTTCCATAGGAGTTGGGGTCTATTTTAGTCTCAGACTCAAATGCCACAACAGAATGTTTTGCAATCTCCTTGAGGATGGTGCTGAAGGGCTCATGTAGAGTTTTACACCAAGTTAGAATGAACCCTATGGTGCTGAAGGGCTCATGTAGAGTTTTATACTAAGTTAGAATGAACTCTATGGTGCTTGAAATGTTTATCCAAAATCTTTTCACAAGGAACATAAAGAATAGTTATTTAAGATATATCTTTAATATATACTGAACAAAAATATAAAGGCAAAATACAACAATACCAACAATTTTACTGAGTCACAGTTCATATAAGGAAATCATTCAATTGAAAAAAATTATTAGCGCCAAATCTATGGATTTCACATAACTGAGCAGAGGCGCAGTCATGGGTGGGCCTGGGAGGGCACAGGCCCACCCACTGGGGAGCCAGGTTCACCCACTGGGGAGCCAGGCCCAGCCAATCAGAATGAGTTTTTCCCCACAAAAAGCCTTTATTACAGACAGAAATACTCCTCAGTTTTATTCTCTAAAGCGACGTTGGAGGCGGCCCATGGTAGAGAAATTAAAAATCACTTATCTGGCAACAGCTCTGGTGGACATTGCTGAAGTCAGCACGCCAATTGCACACTCCCTCAAAACTTGAGATATGTCCGTGGCATTGTGTTGTGTGACAAAATTGTATATTTTAGAGTAGCCGTTTGTCTCCAGCACAAGGTGCACCTGTGTAATGATTATGCTGTTTAATCTGCTTCTTGATATGCCACACATGTCAGTTGGATAGATTATCTTGGAAAAAGAGAAATGCTCACTAGCCAGAATGTAAACAAATGTGTGCACAAAATTTGAGAGAAATAAGCTTTTTCTGCGTATGGAACATTTCTGGGATCTTTTATTTCAGCTCATGAAACATGGGAACAACACTTTACATGTTGTGTTAATATTTTTGTTCAGTGTAGTTTGAAAATAATAAGTAGGCCTATCTTTATTCTGAGATATTG
The DNA here is from genome assembly GCF_036934945.1 of Oncorhynchus masou masou. NCBI lineage: Eukaryota > Metazoa > Chordata > Actinopteri > Salmoniformes > Salmonidae > Oncorhynchus > Oncorhynchus masou. The sequence goes on along the minus strand of NW_027008464.1, from coordinate 17,166 downwards.
TCAGCCTAATAGAACCAAAGCCCAAGGTGAAGTGGAGTTGAAGTGGAGGGCCAGCAGCATCACAGTGATAATGGACATCTAGCCTTGTTTGTAACTTCATGGTTTATTCACAACTGATCTAAGAATGAAGAAAAGCCTGTGATATCTTTTCATCTGTAGGCACCCCATTGACCCCATACAACTTCAACACATTCTGTAAAAGACATAACAAGTGAGTACAGAGATTATGCTAATTGCATGATAAATATATGATGGAAAAACTACATGGAATACCTGAAAACTACATTGTTAAATCTAAACTGGTATTTTATTCCTTCTCTCCAGTCTCCACCATAGCTATTGGTAAAGAAGATATTAAATATTCAAAGAGATATTCATATACACTATATATACAAGAGTATGTGGACACGCCATCATTGGTGGATTTGGCTATTTCAGTCACACCCGTTGCTGACAGATGTATTAAATGGAGAACATAGCCATGCAATCTCCATAGACAAACATTGGCAGCAGAATGGCCTTACTGAAGAGCTCAGTGACTTTCAACGTGGCACTGTCATAGGATGCCACTTTTCCAAAAAGTCAGTTCTTAAAATTTGCCCCGGTCAACTCCAAGTGCTGTTATTGTGAAGTGGAAACGTCTAGGAGCAACAACGGCTCAGCCGCGAAGTGGTAGGCCACACAAGCTCACGAAACGGGACCGCCAAGTGCTGAAATGTGTAATGCATAAAAATCGTCCATCCTCGGTTGCAACACTTATGAAATGGGTTTCCATGGCTCTTCACCATCTGGGTTTGGCAGATGCCAGGAGAATGCTACCTGCCCCAATGCGTAGTGCCAACTGTAAGGTTTGGTGGAGGAGGAATAATGGTCTGGGGCTGTTTTTCATGGTTCGGGCTAGGCCCCTTAGTTCCAGTGAAGTGAAATCTTAACGATACAGCATACAATTACATTCTAGACAATTCTGGGTTTCTAACTTTGTAGCAACAGTTTGGTAAAGGCCCTTTCCTGTTTCAACATGACAATGCCCCTGTGCAGAAAGCGAGGTCCATACAGAAATGGTTTATTGAGATCGGTGTGGAAGAACTTGACTGGCCTGCACAGAGCCCTGACCTCAACCCTATCGAACACATTTCAGATGAATTGGAATGCCGACTGCGAGCCAGGCCTAATCACCCAACATCAGTGCCTGACCTCACTAATGCTCTTGTGGCTGAATGGAAGCAAGTCCCCGCAGCAATGTTCCAACATCTAGTGGAAAGTCTTCCCAGAAAAGTGGAGGCTGTAATAGCAGCAAAGGGTGGGCAACTCCATATTAATGCCCGTGATTTTGGAATGAGATGTTTGACAAGCAGGTGTCCACATACTTTTGGTCATGTAGTATGTACGTTTAAACAGTAATACATGGTCAGAGTAAAAATAGTTTCACGAACTTCGGCAACAGATAAAGAACTCCACCTCCACACAAGTAAGTCATGCCATTGAAGTAAACACGAGTTACCTCCCTTACCTTCCTTGGTACCTCCCTTCATACCAGCAGCCATTTATGAGGTATTTATATGTTATTCTAGTCTGTTTTATTCTATTCTATTTTATTGTGTTCTATTCTGTTCTGTTCTATTTGGTTCTATTAAATTCGATTGTGCTCTATTCTGCACCTGTACATAGCCAATCTGTAAACAGACCATTCAACTACCTCATCCCCATACTGTATTTATCTTGCTCCTTTGCACCCCAGTATCTCTACTTGCACATTCATCTTCTGCACATCTCCCATTCCAGTGTTTAATTGCTATATTGTAATTACTTCACCACCATGGCCTATTTATCCCCTTAACTCCCTCATCCTACATCATTTGTACTCACTGCATATATACTTTTTGTTTTCCTTTTTTTCTACTGTAATATTGACTGTATGTTTGTTTATTCCATGTGTAACTCTGTGTTGTTGTATGTGTAGAACTGCTATGCTTTGTCTTGGCCAGGTTGCAATTGCAAATGAGAACTTGTTCTCAACTAGCCTACCTGGTTAAATAAAGGTGAAATAAATAAATAAATAAAAATTATGTTCTACTCTGTTCTGTTCTATTCTATTTTGTTCTAGTCTTCTATTCTAGTCTTTTCTATTGTGTTATATGCTATTCTGTTCTAGCTGATTTGTTAATTCCTTACTTTCAATAAGAAGTTTCTGTGTGTGTGTGTTGCGTTATTGCTGCTTCATGTTGAATTAGACAAACACTAATCCATTTTATCTGTGGACTCTGATGCCTGACATGTCTTTAAAACAATCAGTAGGTGTGGATCTGGGACAGGACATCATCCAACCAGTAGGCAGGGATCTGGGACATCATCCGATCACCAGGCATGGATCTGGGACATCATCCAATCAGTAGGCAGGGATCTGGGACATCATCCAATCAGTAGGCATGGATCTGGGACATCATCCAGTCAGTAGGCATGGATATGGGACATCATCCAATCAGTAGGCAGGGATCTGGGACATCATCCAATCAGTAGGCATGGATCTGGGACATCATCCAGTCAGTAGGCAGGGATCTGGGACATCATCCAATCAGTAGGCATGGATATGGGACATCATCCAGTCAGTAGGCAGGGATCTGGGACATCATCCAATCACCAGGCATGGATCTGGGACATCATCCAATCAGTAGGCATGGATCTGGGACATCATCCAATCAGTAGGCAGGGATCTGGGACATCATCCAATCAGTAGGCATGGATATGGGACATCATCCAATCAGTAGGCATGGATATGGGACATCGTCCAATCAGTAGGCATGGATATGGGACATCGTCCAATCAGTAGGCATGGATCTGGGACATGTGTATGATTAGCTTTATACTGGAAATGGGACATAGGTGTTTTCCAATCAGTAGGCATGGATCTGACATGTGTGGTGATTAGCTTTATTTATACTTCAAAGAGGCCTGAAAATAGGTCTCATTGTGCCAAATACATTAGCATGGCTGCATTGTGTGGTGGTCCACCTGCCTTTATGCATTGTACCGTACACTGTGCCTATATGAGCTCTCATTGTGCCTTTTAGGTTATTATTGCCTTGAGGCTGATGTTCAACACCTGCCTTTATGCATTGTACCGTACACTGTGCCTATATGAGCCCTCATTGTGCCTTTCAGGTTATTATTGCCTTGTGGCTGATGTTCAACACCTGCCTTTATGCATTGTACCGTACACTGTGCCTATATGAGCTCTCATTGTGCCTTTCAGGTTATTATTGCCTTGTGGCTGATGTTCAACACCTGCCTTTATGCATTGTACCGTACACTGTGCCTATATGAGCTCTCATTGTGCCTTTTAGGTTATTATTGCCTTGAGGCTGATGTTCAACACCTACCTTTTAACTGGATATGAAATGCATAGGAACATCTTTATCTATGGTTGATGTATTAAATCCTGTATTCTAAAAATATTATAATGTCTGCTTGTATACCCAGTAAAATGTTTAGTCACTCACATGGAAGCTCAACCCGTATTGCCCTGGGCCCTGCATGTGACAAAGCAAATGGTTTTAGTGATAAAATGATATGGTAAAAAGCATACTTTGTCTCAGAAATGCAAATGCAGACATGAGTTATGTTGAGGTCACCGCTGCCTGCCATGGTGCATAGAGAAACAGGTAATGGCCTAACCTCAAATCCTAAACAAGATCAATTCATTTTACTGTTGGGGGAGAGTGCCCATACAGACATTTATTGAATAAAAGCTCAATATATAGAAACAAAGATAAAGTAAAGAGGAAACCCGATGCCAGAAATGTTTTGTTAGCTTAGAGTCCACTGGCTGCTTCTGTTGTCTGTTTCAATGCAGCCAACTTCAAATGAAGAATACCGTCAGTGTGCTTAATCAATGCAGTAGAACACGACATTAAACTCATTGTGTGTGTGTGTGTGTGTGTGTGTGACAGGTTTCTGCAGGACAGTGGTTAATCAGTTCCTTATTCCTGAACCTAACGTCTCATTTGGAACAATGGTCCTTACTTGAGGAGAATCCTGATAGGTTGATGTTCGTCCTCCAGGAGTCACAATGAACAACCAGGGTTGACATTGTCCTGTCAGGGCAGAGGGACGTCCTAAAATGTACACAGGAAGGGATATTTATAACTTTATGAATACCTCCATTTTAAAGGGATCGTTCATTCAAATCACAAATGACATGTTTGTTTCCTTATCTTATATCAGTCTAATGTTCTAGTCCAGGACAGAGGGCAATCCACTCATTGGGTTTCCTCCTCCTATGGCTGCGGTCCCTGTACAGGGATCAAAATCAGCGGAAATTCCAGAGCGCCAACAAATAGTACTCGATACAACTCAAACTTTCATTAAAACACACATGCAGGGTACTCAATTAAAGCTACACTCGTTGTGAATCTAGCCAACGTGTCAGATTTTTAAAATGCTTTTCGGCAAAAGCATGAGAAGCTATTATCTGATAGCATGCAACCCCCGAAATACCCAAAGGGGACGTAAACAAAATAATTAGCGTAGCCGGCGCTACACAAAACACAGAAATAAAATATAAAACATTCATTACCTTTGACGAGCTTCTTTGTTGGCACTCCTATATGTCCCATAAACATCACAATTGGGTCTTTTTTTTCGATTAAATCGGTCCATGTATACCCAAAATGTCCATTTATGAACACCGTCAGATCCAGGAAAAAACTCTATGTTTCAAAACGCAACGTCATTTTTTTAAAATTAAAAAAGTTGCCTATAAACTTTGACAAAACACTTCAAACTACTTTTGTAATCCAACTTTAGGTATTAGTAAACAATAATAATCGATCAAATTGATCACGGGGCGATCTGTATTCAATAGCAGCAAGTCTTGAAATCATGGTTCATATTCTCCCTTTCATAACTTCCTCCGGTGTACTCGACGACAGGAAGTGCCTATTTCTCATTTGACCAAGGATTAACTTCAACACAATTCCCAACACTGGCGAAATCGTGCGGAAGCTGTAGGAACTGTAAACCGGACGCTATCTATTTTCCCTTGCCATAGACAATACTGGCGGATTGATATTTTTTGTGTGTTTTTTGTGAACAGTTTTCCTTGGGATTTTGCCTCCTACACACGTTCTGTTATAGTCACAGACATGATTCAACCAGTTTTATAAACTTCAGAGTGTTTTCTATCCACACATACTAATCATATGCATATACTATATTCCTGGCATGACTAGCAGGACTATGAAATTTTGCGTGATTTTTAACAAAAAGCTGCGAAAATTCGCAGCCTCTTTAAGAGCTTTTCTGTAATGGACACCTGTTAAGAATAAAATCGTGACGTATCACGGAGAACATTTTAAATCTAACCCTCCATCATTACTTCAATTCTGAACAGTTTCCCAGGCACTGCCGATGAAAAACATCCCCACAGCATGATGCTGCCACCACCATGCTTCACTTTGGGGATTGTGTTCTCGGGGTGACGAGAGGTGTTGGGCTTGTACCAGACATAGCATTTTCCTTGATTGCCAAAAAGCTCAGTTTTAGTCTCATCTGACCAGAGTACCTTCTTCCATATGTTTGGGGAGTCTACCACATGCCTTTTGGTGGACACCAAATGTGTTTGCAATGGCTTTTTAATGGCCATTCTTCCGTAAATCCCAGCTCTGTGGAGTGTATGGCTTAAAGTGGTCCTATGGACAGATACTCCAATCTCCGCTGTGGAGCTTTGCAGCTCCTTCAGGGTTATCTTTGGTTTCTTTGTTGCCTCTCTGATTAATGCCCTCCTTGCCTGGTCCGTGCGTTTTGGTGGGCGGCCCTCTCTTGGCAGGTTTGTTGTGGTGCCATATTCTTTCCATTTTTTAATAATGGATTTAATGGTGCTCTGTGGGATGTTAAAAGTTTCTGATATTTTTTTTATAACCCAATCCTGATCTGTACTTCTCCACAACTTTGTCCCTGACCTGTTTGGCACGCTCCTTGGTCTTCATGGTGTCACTGGCTTGGTGGTGCTTCTTGCTTAGTGGTGTTGCAGACTCAGAACAGGTGTATATATACTGAGATCATGTGACAGATCATGTGCCACTTAGATTGCAAACATGTGGACTTTATTTATCTAATTATGTGACTTCTGAAGGTAATTGGTTGCACCAGATCTTATCTAGGGGCTTCAGAGCAAAGGGGGTGAATACATATGCACACACCACTTTTCCATTTTTTATATTTTAGTATTTTTTGAAACAAGTCATTTTTTTCATTTCACTTCACCACAATTTGGACTATTTTGTGTATGTCCATTGCATGAAATCCAAATAAAAATCCATTTTAATTACAGGTTGTAATGTAACAAAATAGGAAAAATGCCAAGCGGGGTGAATACTTTTGCAAGGCACTGTAATGGGTAAATCACCAACGGTTCGGCGTCACTGTGCCTTCTTCAGGGTGACAATTTAAATCTAACTCTAATTTAAATTTAACACAGAAAATGTCTTTGGGAAAATGTCTGTCTATCACATACAGCTTTGAATCAAATCAGTGCTATAACGTTGTAACCTCATCTAGCATTTGACCCCTAGTGTAGCTAGCAACCGGCACTCATTTAGTTTAATGTGTCAGAAGTCATTATCAGATCGTGTATCTCTCCATCATGATCGTTTTCCCACGGAGCACTGGGGCTGATCTCTATAGGAACTGTTGGAACGATGTTCAAGATGGATTTCAGTTAGGTAAGATGATACAAAGAGCAAAGCACTGCATGACTGACATTAAAAACAACATGTGTCTCTGTGCTGTTCATCTGTCTTCCCAAGAACTAATGGTACGTAAAGCCTTGTCTGAGCCGGAATGGACCACAGGGCAGAATCCTGTCTCCTGTTTCTGTAGCATTAGGCAGCTTGGACAAGACACTAATAATAACACAGGTGAAAAACCCTGTCCATAAACCGATACGACTGCTAAAAGAATGGAAGTAATTTAGGCAGAGCGTGTTGTGAATCACTGATTGTATAACTCACTCTTAACTCTCATTGAACCTGATTCTGAATTAAAAGGTCTCCGAAAGGGTTAATATTTGATTTGACAGTTAGCAGTTACATTCACCTCAATGAACTGTACATGTTTTGTCTGGGTTAGAAATCCTATGACAATAAGCAACGTCTTATTTTCCTGGAACTTTCCAGCTGGGATGCAGCTATGCAGCAGTGTCCAACCTCAACAAGCTCATCAAATATGAAATGTATGAAGAAAAGTGGGCTGTGCATTATTCAAGAGGGCCACCACATGCCTTCTCCAATTTCCAGTCTATTTCACTTGTCCTCTCCATTTTGACTGCTTGTTTACCAATTCCATTCAGGTCTATACTCTTAGAAAAGAGGGTTCCAAAATGGTTGTTTGGCTGTCTCCATAGGAGAACCCTTTTGGTTCCAGGTAGAACTCTTTTGGGTCCCATGTAGAACCCTATGTGAAAAGTGTTTTACATGAAATCGAGAAATCATGAAACCAAAAAGGGTTCTTCAAAGGTCTCTCCTATGGGGAGAAACGAATGACCATTTTAGGTTCTAGATAGCCGACACTCTCAGGAAGAAAGGTGCTAAAACATACATGGTATAGTAAAGAAAAATGTAATTGGATAATTGTATTCCTTTTCAGTAAAATAAATGAACAGGTACCACAGCTGTTCTGTAACCCAGCAGTGAAGGGCTCTGTCTCAATCATCACTCCTTCCTCACAAGTGTGCACATGTTCACTACTTCCCAACAAATCTAAAATCATTGGATTAGCGGAGACATGGGTGAGCATGAGTTTCCACCATATTTCATATACTACCAGTCATTTCCTTTCAAGCCAGCGAAGGGTAGATAACAAGTGCAGCTTTGGGAGTAAGAAGAGATCATTGGGACTTTGCCATGCAACTGTTACTTTAAATGTCCACCTGCTTCTTTCACAGACTGCAAAGTTTAAAAAGTAACTAACGAACATCAATAATGTTGTACATTTCCATTGACATGCAGCAGACATCCCCATTCAGTCACTCTCATCCTTTTTAATGACTTTTCTCCGTTTCTCCGTACGTGCCAAGTCTAGGCTTACAATAAGAATAAAAACGAATGCAATTTGATTTAATGAGCATAATTACTTATGTGAAAGGTGTAAGTTAATAGAATTTCTCGAGGAGATAATGTAAAAGAGGAGAGCTGACATTTTAGTGTCCTCTTAGCAGCATGGAGGATATGACCAGAATGATTAACTGTAATTTAGCAGGAGTGATCTCAGACTTTTATCAATCTGAATTATCACGCAACTGAAGGCAATATACAACTTCTCTGATAGAAAATGCCTGTGTGGCATCGATATTACTCAAACATTTATTCTAGTGTCCAAAAAAGGGAGTGTAAATAGTATAATTTTAGTTATAAAGTCAGTCTCGTTCAAAACTGAGTTGTGTAAGTGAGTTCGTCATGACTTGAGGGTTGGGTTTTTGATTTCGACAATGCTCACTTGATTACTTGCATAGGATACACAGTTGCGATCTCTCCAACTTTACGCAGAACACACAGACAGTGAGATAAACCTGCCGAACACAGCAGCGGAACAAACTGTTTTTTACATAAGACAACATACCACACATTGTTTAACTTGAGAAATAGTGCACCAAACACCTTAGCTACTGTACATATACAACTAAAACCTCCTCAGCAAAAACTTCAAAAGTAATTACAGATTTCTTGTGTTATCTTAAATTCATTCTGACTACTTTGAGGAAGTGACATTGGCTTTGTTCCTATGGTGTCTCATGGGGGACACACATCAATAACTGCCACATCAAACCACCACCCCAAAGACTGAAATCAAATGTTTCTTAATGAGCAAGAGAGAAACATGTGGAGTCGGTACATTCAGTCCAATGATGTTTCCTGTATAATCCCTGAATTGCTTATGCTATATATTAGCCAATGAGAGGCTTTGAAACCACCAGCCATATTAGAACTCGATAAGCAGTCCTCTATAAGAATTATTGGAATTCTACAGTATTTCAATTAAATGTTTCAAGAACAAAATTACATGTATTTAAGTATTGTTTTGTTGTAGTGGGGACATTTAAAAAAAAATGTTTAGCTCTCATAATTTAATTCAAAAGCATGTTTTAAAGCTTCTGTAATAGAATAAATGTGTCAAAAACAAATGTAGACATTAATAAATGCATTTTTATAGATTCCAAAATATTTTTTTTAGAATGGTGGCAGAGTGCCAAGATGGAGGCACGGTGGCTTCAAATAGGCCATGGGATTCTCTAGAAACAGGCACTTCGATACAGCTACGACCGGAAGTTACTTTGTGTAGCAGATCAGGAAAACATTTTCGCTGACTCTAACCCTTTTCCTAACCTTAACCTAATTCTCCTTACCTGCTACAACAACAAAAAACACTTCTAGTCATAGCTGTATGGAAATGGCATGTTTTTAAAGGGATACTACAACATTTTTCAACATCATATGAATCTCCAGCACCACCCCAACATCAACGTATGTTAAAATGGCATGTTTCTATGATTTGTAGTAAACAAGATAGAGGAAGATAAGTGTTTCCAATGACATCATCGGTGTGCATCATGTCATTTTGACCAGTTGTGAGAAGGCATGGCCTACTGACTGCCTACTAATTGGTTGATGATATCATTGGAAACATATCTTTATTAGTACAAACAATAGAAACGCGCCATTTTCACATATGTTGATGTTGGAGTGGTGCTGGAGATGAATTTGACATCATGAGGGCCCTATGCCATACATTTAGATAGACATCGCCTCATTGTATCTGTTCCATTATGGCGTCTGTGAGAGCATGGGCAGCGCCATTGAGGCCCCTCCATTTTGAAGTATTCAATGTTCTTCTTCTATTACCTCAATGAGTTGGCAAACAAACAGAAAGGGTGCACACTGCTACCTAGAGTGTGTTGTTTGAACAGTTATAAAGCCAAGGTTAGTGATTCACTTCCATCTACAGATTCACTGCCATCTATTGATTCACTGCCATCAACAGATTCACTGCCATCTACAAATTCACTGCCATCTACAGATTCACTGCCATCTACAGATTCACTGCCATCTACCGATTCACTGCCATCTACAGATTCACTGCCATCTACAAATTCACTGCCATCTACAAATTCACTGCCATCTACAGATTCACTGCCATCTACAAATTCACTGCCATCTACAGATTCACTGCCATCTACAGATTCACTGCCATCTACAGATTCACTGCCATCAACAGATTCACTGCCATCTACAAATTCACTGCCATCTACAAATTCACTGCCATCTACAGATTCACTGCCATCTACAAATTCACTGCCATCTACAGATTCACTGCCATCTACAGATTCACTGCCATCTACCGATTCACTGCCATCTACCGATTCACTGCCATCTACAGATTCACTGCCATCAACAGATTCACTGCCATCTACCGATTCACTGCCATCTACAGATTCACTGCCATCAAAGATTCACTGCCATCAACAGATTCACTGCCATCAAAGATTCACTGCCATCAACAGATTCACTGCCATCTACAAATTCACTGCCATCTACAGATTCACTGCCATCTACAGATTCACTGCCATCTACCGAATCACTGCCATCTACAGATTCACTGCCATCTACCGATTCACTGCCATCTACAAATTCACTGCCATCTACAGATTCACTGCCATCTACCGATTCACTGCCATCTACCGATTCACTGCCATCTACAGATTCGCTGCCATCTACAGATTCGCTGCCATCAACAGATTCGCTGCCATCTACAAATTCACTGCCATCTACAGATTCACTGCCATCTACCGATTCACTGCCATCTACCGATTCACTGCCATCTACAGATTCACTGCCATCTACAGATTCACTGCCATCTACAAATTCACTGCCATCTACAGATTCACTGCCATCTACCGATTCACTGCCATCTACCGATTCACTGCCATCTACAGATTCACTGCCATCTACAGATTCACTGCCATCAACAGATTCGCTGCCATCTACAAATTCACTGCCATCTACAGATTCACTGCCATCTACCGATTCACTGCCATCTACCGATTCACTGCCATCTACCGATTCACTGCCATCTACAGATTCACTGCCATCTACAGATTCACTGCCATCTACAAATTCACTGCCATCAAAGATTCACTGCCATCAACAGATTCACTGCCATCTACAAATTCACTGCCATCTACAGATTCACTGCCATCTACAGATTCACTGCCATCTACCGAATCACTGCCATCTACAGATTCACTGCCATCTACCGATTCACTGCCATCTACAAATTCACTGCCATCTACCGATTCACTGCCATCTACCGATTCACTGCCATCTACAGATTCGCTGCCATCTACAGATTCGCTGCCATCAACAGATTCGCTGCCATCTACAAATTCACTGCCATCTACAGATTCACTGCCATCTACCGATTCACTGCCATCTACCGATTCACTGCCATCTACAGATTCACTGCCATCTACAGATTCACTGCCATCTACAAATTCACTGCCATCTACAGATTCACTGCCATCTACCGATTCACTGCCATCTACCGATTCACTGCCATCTACAGATTCACTGCCATCTACAGATTCACTGCCATCAACAGCTTCGCTGCCATCTACAAATTCACTGCCATCTACAGATTCACTGCCATCTACCGATTCACTGCCATCTACCGATTCACTGCCATCTACCGATTCACTGCCATCTACAGATTCACTGCCATCTACAGATTCACTGCCATCTACAAATTCACTGCCATCTACAGATTCACTGCCATCTACAGATTCACTGCCATCTACAAATTCACTGCCATCTACAGATTCACTGCCATCTACAGATTCACTGCCATCTACCGATTCACTGCCATCTACCGATTCACTGCCATCTACCGATTCACTGCCATCTACAGATTCACTGCCATCTACAGATTCACTGCCATCTACAAATTCACTGCCATCTACAGATTCACTGCCATCTACAGATTCACTGCCATCTACAAATTCACTGCCATCTACAGATTCACTGCCATCTACAGATTCACTGCCATCTACCGATTCACTGCCATCTACAGATTCACTGCCATCTACCGATTCACTGCCATCAACAGATTCACTGCCATCTACAGATTCACTGCCATCAACAGATTCACTGCCATCAACAGATTCACTGCCATCTACATATTCACTGCCATCTACAGATTCACTGCCATCAACAGATTCACTGCCATCAACAGATTCACTGCCATCAACAGATTCACTGCCATCTACATATTCACTGTCATCTACAGATTCACTGCCATCTAGTTATGGATTTTTTTCCTCACAAGTATAATTTATTACTGTTCCTTCCTGCTGAACTGGATGGAATTATATGATTCTTCCTTAACCCATAGGAAGTCCCACCCAGTTGACTACTTCAAAATGGTGTAAGTCCTCAATGGCGCTGCCCTTACTACAACAGGCTTTTGAGTCCTATATCAATCTCTGTGGTCTGGGCCTACTGCTTGCCTCCATTTTCCCCAAACAAATTGACTAATGGTTTGTTACAAAGTACAAACCTGTACAGTATATCTTTTGTTTCCCTCGTCCTAATTGTAAACGACCTAAACTGTTGTTATGGAAGATTTGACACTGTCGATTTTAAAGACGAATGTAAACAAATACGTGAGAGCATCTCCAAATCCTCTCCTGTCCAGATAACAGAGAACGAGGAGGCCTCATGCTTGTCAAATTCTTAGCCACACAATGCACCAGGCCCAGGCGGACTACAAGGCAAAGTACTGAAGTTCTGCGCCGACTAGCTCAAGGGAGTCTTCACACGACTGTTCACCTCCTGCTGAGCACCTGCACAGTGCCAAACTCCTGGAAGGTGTCGACCATAAGAAGCAGTGGTGTAAAGAACTTAAGTAAAAATACTTTAAAGTACTATTTAAGCAGTTTTTGGGGTATCTGAAATGTACTTTATTATTTACATCAGATGTGGACAGCTATTGTAAACAGACCAATAACCGTCAAGAATGGTGCTGGTCAAGTGCCCTTCACATCAATGTGGAAAAGACAAAGGATCTGATCATCAATTGAAACAACTTACCAGTGTCCCAATCATGCTCTCTGAACGACCAACCAGTGGAGGTGGTTGAGTGTTTCAAATACCTAGGGACACAAATTGCTAACAACCTGAGTTTTACAGAGAATTCAGACTGTATTTTTTTTAAAGCAAGCCAGTACCTGTTTTTAATTAGGAAAATGAAGGGGTTTGGGGTCAGCCTGAATGTTCTGGAGAGGGTGTACAGCAGCTTGGTGGAGAGCATCCTCAAGTTCAATATGACAGTCTGGTATGGTAATCTGAGCGTGAGGAGCAAAACCAAACTGACAAGAATAGTAAACACAGCCAGCAAAGTAATTGGTCGACCACAGGCACATTTGAGCAGTCTGTTCCACAAGACAAACAAAAAGAAGGCAGTGGTTGTCGTTGGCGACTACTCCCACCCTTTACACCCTCAGGTTGAGAAGCTTCAGAATGCCCATGGCCAAGAATCATGTGTTCAAACATTCATTTGTTCCTTGTGCTGTTGGACTACTAAATGCCAAGTACATTGTATCTGTATATGTACTGATCTATCTAGTGCAGTTGGAACAGTGATCGGTTGTGAGTGAATGTATTAATGTCCTCTATGTTGTTAGTGTTTGCAACATGATGGACTGACTGGTTTAAATGTGTCTGATGTGAGACTGTCTGTGTCTGTGATCCTTTTAATGGAAGGTGATTCCAGAGAAACATGTCCATCCTGGATGGACATTTTTATTCTATTCTATTCTATGTGCATCTCATTAACTATGTTATCTCTAATCCTAATTCAGACATGTATATCTCATTAACTATGTTATCCCTAGTCCTAATTCAAACATGTATATCTCATTAACTATGTTATCCCTAGTCCTAATTCAAACATGTATATCTCATTAACTATGTTATCCCTAGTCCTAATTCAAACATGTATATCTCATTAACTATGTTATCCCTAGTCCTAATTCAAACATGTATATCTCATTAACTATGTTATCCCTAGTCCTAATTCAAACATGTATATCTCATTAACTATGTTATCCCTAGTCCTAATTCAGACATGTATATCTCATTAACTATGTTATCCCTAGTCCTAATTCAAACATGTATATCTCATTAACTATGTTATCCCTAGTCCTAATTCAGACATGTATATCTCATTAACTATGTTATCCCTAGTCCTAATTCAGACATGTATATCTCATTAACTATGTTATCCCTCGTCCTAATACAAACATGTATATCTCATTAACTATGTCATCCCTAGTCCTAATACAAACATGTATATCTCATTAACTATGTTATCCCTAGTCCTAATTCAGACATGTATATCTCATTAACTATGTTATCCCTAGTCCTAATTCAAACATGTATATCTCATTAACTATGTTATCCCTAGTCCTAATTCAAACATGTATATATTATTAACTATGTTATCCCTCATCCTAATTCAGACATGTATATCTCATTAACTATGTTATCCCTCATCCTAATTCAGACATGTATATCTCATTAACTATGTTATCCCTAGTCCTAATTCAAACATGTATATCTCATTAACTATGTTATCCCTAGTCCTAATTCAAACATGTATATATTATTAACTATGTTATCCCTAGTCCTAATTCAAACATGTATATCTCATTAACTATGTTATCCCTCATCCTAATTCAGACATGTATATCTCATTAACTATGTTATCCCTAGTCCTAATTCAAACATGTATATCTCATTAACTATGTTATCCCTCATCCTAATTCAAACATGTATATCTCATTAACTATGTTATCCCTAGTCCTAATTCAGACATGTATATATTATTAACTATGTTATCCCTAGTCCTAATTCAAACATGTATATCTCATTAACTATGTTATCCCTAGTCCTAATTCAGACATGTATATCTCATTAACTATGTTATCCCTAGTCCTAATTCAAACATGTACATCTCATTAACTATGTTATCCCTAGTCCTAATTCAAACATGTATATCTCATTAACTATGTTATCCCTATCCTAATTCAGACATGTATATCTCATTAACTATGTTATCCCTAGTCCTAATTCAAACATGTATATCTCATTAACTATGTTATCCCTAGTCCTAATTCAAACATGTATATCTCATTAACTATGTTATCCCTATCCTAATTCAAACATGTATATCTCATTAACTATGTTATCCCTAGTCCTAATTCAAACATGTATATCTCATTAACTATGTTATCCCTATCCTAATTCAAACATGTATATCTCATTAACTATATTATCCCTAGTCCTAATTCAAACATGTATATCTCATTAACTATGTTATCCCTATCCTAATTCAAACATGTATATATTACTAACTATGTTATCCCTTGTCCTAATTCAGACATGTATATATTATTAACTATGTTATCCCTAGTCCTAATTCAAACATGTACATCTCATTAACTATGTTATCCCTAGTCCTAATTCAAACATGTATATCTCATTAACTATATTATCCCTAGTCCTAATTCAAACATGTATATCTCATTAACTATGTTATCCCTAGTCCTAATTCAAACATGTATATATTATTAACTATGTTATCCTAGTCCTAATTCAAACATGTATATCTTATTAACTATGTTATCCTCGTCCTAATTCAGACATGTATATCTAACATTAACTCAAACATGTATCTCATTAACTATGTTATCCCTAGTCCTAATTCAAACATGTATATCTCATTAACTATGTTATCCCTAGTCCTAATTCAAACATGTATATCTCATTAACTATGTTATCCCTAGTCCTAATTCAAACATGTATATCTCATTAACTGTGTTATCCCTATCCTAATTCAAACATGTATATCTCATTAACTATGTTATCCCTAGTCCTAATTCAAACATGTATATCTCATTAACTATGTTATCCCTATCCTAATTCAAACATGTATATCTCATTAACTATGTTATCCCTAGTCCTAATTCAGACATGTATATCTCATTAACTATGTTATCCCTAGTCCTAATTCAAACATGTATATCTCATTAACTATGTTATCCCTAGTCCTAATTCAAACATGTATATCTCATTAACTATGTTATCCCTCGTCCTAATTCAAACATGTATATCTCATTAACTATGTTATCCCTAGTCCTAATTCAAACATGTATATCTCATTAACTATGTTATCCCTAGTCCTAATTCAGACATGTATATCTCATTAACTATGTTATCCCTAGTCCTAATTCAAACATGTATATCTCATTAACTATGTTATCCCTAGTCCTAATTCAGACATGTATATCTCATTAACTATGTTATCCCTAGTCCTAATTCAGACATGTTATATCCTAATTCAGACATTAACATTAACTATGTTATCCCTAGTCCTAATTCAAACATGTATATCTCATTAACTATGTTATCCCTAGTCCTAATTCAGACATGTATATCTCATTAACTATGTTATCCCTCGTCCTAATTCAGACATGTATATCTCATTAACTATGTTATCCCTAGTCCTAATTCAAACATGTATATCTCATTAACTATGTTATCCCTAGTCCTAATTCAAACATGTATATCTCATTAACTATGTTATCATCCTCAAACATGTCCTAATTCAGACATGTATATCTCATTAACTATGTTATCCCTAGTCCTAATTCAAACATGTATATCTCATTAACTATGTTATCCCTAGTCCTAATTCAGACATGTATATCTCATTAACTATGTTATCCCTAGTCCTAATTCAAACATGTATATATTATTAACTATGTTATCCCTAGTCCTAATTCAGACATGTATATCTCATTAACTATGTTATCCCTAGTCCTAATTCAAACATGTATATCTCATTAACTATGTTATCCTAGTCCTAATTCAAACATGTATATCTCATTAACTATGTTATCCCTAGTCCTAATTCAGACATGTATATCTCATTAACTATGTTATCCCTAGTCCTAATTCAAACATGTATATCTCATTAACTATGTTATCCCTAGTCCTAATTCCCTAGTCCTAATTCAAACATGTATATCTCATTAACTATGTTATCCCTAGTCCTAAT
>NW_027008463.1:92500-96752 GCF_036934945.1 Oncorhynchus masou masou | reverse complement strand
TACTACTAACACATTATACTACTAACACAATATACTACTAACACATTATACTACTAACACAATATACTACTAGCACAATATACTACTAGCACATTATACTACTAACACATTATACTACAAAAAATTATAATAACATATTATACTACAAACATATTATAATAACACATTATACTACTAAACCATTATACTACAAACACATTATAAAAACACATTATACTACAAACACATTATAATAACATATTATACTACAAACACATTATAATAACACATTATACTACTAACACATTATACTACAAACACATTATACTACTAACACATTATACTACTAACACATTATACTACAAACACATTATACTACTAACACATTATACTACTAACACATTATACTACTAACACATTATACTACTAACACATTATACTACAAACACATTATACTACAAACACATTATACTACAAACACATTATACTACAAACACATTATACTACAAACACATTATACTATTAACACATTATACTACTAACACATTATACTACAAACACATTATACTACTAGCACATTATACTACTAGTACATTATACTACAAACACATTATACTACTAGTACATTATACTACAAACACATTATAAAAACACATTATACTACAAACACATTATAATAACATATTATACTACAAACACATTATAATAACACATTATACTACTAACACATTATACTACAAACACATTATACTAGTAACACATTATACTACTAACACATTATACTACAAACACATTATACTACTAACACATTATACTACTAACACATTATACTACTAACACATTATACTACAAACACATTATACTACAAACACATTATACTACAAACACATTATACTACAAACACATTATACTACAAACACATTATACTATTAACACATTATACTACTAACACATTATACTACAAACACATTATACTACTAGCACATTATACTACTAGTACATTATACTACAAACACATTATACTACTAGTACATTATACTACAAACACATTATAATAACATATTATACTACAAACACATTATAATAACACATTATACTACTAACACATTATACTACAAACACATTTTACTACAAACACATTATACTACAAACACATTATACTACTAGTACATTATACTACAAACACATTATAATAACATATTATACTACAAACACATTATAATAACACATTATACTACTAACACATTATACTACAAACACATTTTACTACAAACACATTATACTACAAACACATTATAATAACACATTATACTACAAATACATTATACTACTAACACATTAGACTACTAACATATTATACTACTAACACATTATAATAACACATTATACTACAAACACATTGTCACGCCTTGGTCTTAGTATTTTGTGTTTTAGTTTATTAGTTAGTCAGACCAGGGTGTGACATGGGTTTATTATGTATTTTAGTTTTGTATTGGGGTTTGTAGTAGTTGGGATTGTAGCTGATTAGGGGTGTGTGTTTCATAGGTTTGGCTGCCTGAGGCGGTTCTCAATCAGAGTCAGGTGATTATCGCTGTCTCTGATTGGGAACCGTATTTAGGTAGCCTGGGTTTCGCTTTACATTTCGTGGGTGATTGTTCCTGTCTCTGTGTAGTGTGCACCAGTCAGACTGTAATAGGTTTTCACGTTCTGTTTGTTGTTTTTGTATTTATTAGTTATTCGTGTATAGTTTGTTCGTTTGTCTTCCTAATAAACATGAGTAACTTACACGCTGCATTTCGGTCCGACTCTCCTTCAACGAAAGAAGAACGCCGTTACACATTATACTACTAACACATTATACTACTAACACATTATACTACTAACACATTATGCTACAAACACATTATACTACAAACACATTATACTACTAACACATTATACTACTAACACATTATACTACAAACACATTATACTACAAACACATTATACTACTAACACATTATACTACTAACACATTACAATACTAACACATTATACTACAAACACATTATACTACAAACACATTATACTATTAACACATTATACTAACACATTATACTAACACATTATACTAACACATTATACTAACACATTATACTACTAACACATTATACTACTAACACATTATACTACTAACACATTATACTACAAACACATTATACTACAAACACATTACAATACTAACACATTATACTACAAACACATTACAATACTAACACATTATACTACTAACACATTATACTACTAACACATTATAATAACACATTATACTACTAACACATTATACTACAAACACATTATACTACAAACACATTATACTACAAACACATTACAATACTAACACATTACAATACTAACACATTATACTACTAACACATTATACTACTAACACATTATACTACTAACACATTATACTACTAACACATTATACTACAAACACATTATACTACAAACACATTACAATACTAACACATTATACTACTAACACATTATACTACTAACACATTATACTATTAACACATTATACTAACACATTATACTAACACATTATACTAACACATTATACTAACACATTGTACTACTAACACATTATACTACAAACACATTATACTACAAACACATTACAATACTAACACATTATACTACTAACACATTATACTACTAACACATTATACTACAAACACATTACAATACTAACACATTATACTACTAACACATTATACTACTAACACATTATACTAACACATTATACTACTAACACATTATACTACTAACACATTATACTACTAACACATTATACTACAAACACATTTTACTACAAACACATTATACTACAAACACATTATAATAACACATTATACTACAAATACATTATACTACTAACACATTAGACTACTAACATATTATACTACTAACACATTATAATAACACATTATACTACAAACACATTGTCACGCCTTGGTCTTAGTATTTTGTGTTTTAGTTTATTAGTTAGTCAGACCAGGGTGTGACATGGGTTTATTATGTATTTTAGTTTTGTATTGGGGTTTGTAGTAGTTGGGATTGTAGCTGATTAGGGGTGTGTGTTTCATAGGTTTGGCTGCCTGAGGCGGTTCTCAATCAGAGTCAGGTGATTATCGCTGTCTCTGATTGGGAACCGTATTTAGGTAGCCTGGGTTTCGCTTTACATTTCGTGGGTGATTGTTCCTGTCTCTGTGTAGTGTGCACCAGTCAGACTGTAATAGGTTTTCACGTTCTGTTTGTTGTTTTTGTATTTATTAGTTATTCGTGTATAGTTTGTTCGTTTGTCTTCCTAATAAACATGAGTAACTTACACGCTGCATTTCGGTCCGACTCTCCTTCAACGAAAGAAGAACGCCGTTACACACATTATACTACTAACACATTATACTACTAACACATTATACTACTAACACATTATGCTACAAACACATTATACTACAAACACATTATACTACTAACACATTATACTACTAACACATTATACTACAAACACATTATACTACAAACACATTATACTACTAACACATTATACTACTAACACATTACAATACTAACACATTATACTACAAACACATTATACTACAAACACATTATACTATTAACACATTATACTAACACATTATACTAACACATTATACTAACACATTATACTAACACATTATACTACTAACACATTATACTACTAACACATTATACTACTAACACATTATACTACTAACACATTATACTACTAACACATTATACTACAAACACATTATACTACAAACACATTACAATACTAACACATTATACTACAAACACATTACAATACTAACACATTATACTACTAACACATTATACTACTAACACATTATAATAACACATTATACTACTAACACATTATACTACAAACACATTATACTACAAACACATTATACTACAAACACATTACAATACTAACACATTACAATACTAACACATTATACTACTAACACATTATACTACTAACACATTATACTACTAACACATTATACTACTAACACATTATACTACAAACACATTATACTACAAACACATTACAATACTAACACATTATACTACTAACACATTATACTACTAACACATTATACTACAAACACATTATACTACTAACACATTATACTAACACATTATACTAACACATTATACTAACACATTATACTAACACATTATACTACTAACACATTATACT